>NC_135858.1:35030444-35085444 GCF_031162955.1 Sander vitreus | reverse complement strand
TAAGAGACGTCTCCTGTTTCTACAGCCAATAGAGAAGTCAGCTGGTCGAGTCTCCAGAGGCTGGTTTTAGAACATAAGAGATGTCTCCTGTTTCAACAGCCAATAGAGAAGTCAGCTGGTTGAGTCTCCAGAGGCTGGTTTTAGAACGTAAGAGACGTCTCCTGTTTCAACAGCTGAAAGAGAAGTCAGCTGGTAAAGCCATCTACAATAAAAAGATCCATAATCCATTTAATTTCTGTTACAAACTGTTAACGGACATTCAACGTGCGCCCGCAAGCACGTACGGTGGAGCGTGCTACAGAGTGACTGAAGAGAAGGAGTGCCTCGGACAAAGCCGCGAATCAGATAATAAAACGCGTTTTTGCCGAGTCATCGCTAGAAATGCAACTGTAGCAAACATCTCACTATCACTAACGTTATCCACATTCATATTTAGACGCAACAAATGTATTTAGCTACAAAAAGCCTGGAAGTACAAAGAGTCGTATCTATGCAGATGATACACTGTCTCGTCTCATTGGTGTGAACTGACAGGTTTCAGAACGCTGCAGACATTTTACATTAAGTCAGACTCAGTGGGAAGTAAAACCGAAGCAGAGGGACACACAGAGCTGTAGCCGAGCCAAAAGTAGAACACGTTTTAATTCTTTAACTTTATTGGTTCAGGCAAATAAAATGCAGATACAGATAATCTGCAAACTGCCAAAAGCCGGCCCAAATAATCGGTTTACCCCTGGAAACAGTATCCTGCCCCTGCTTCATTTACTTTTTTCGTGTTTAGTTGGCAGAGCTGCTGTTTTCCTGCATGTTATCTCAGCTTTGTGTAAAGCTGAGCTGTGAACTCTCTCCAATGGGGGGTTTCTGCCGCTCCGGGACAGAGTGACAGCTGTCTGGAGGATTTAAGGAAGCTTTTCTTTTAGGCGACTTCTGTCTTTACAAAAACGGAGCGAGAGAGAGAGAGAGAGAGAGAAAGAGACGGAGGAGGGGAATGAAGACGAGAAAGAAGAAGAGGTGGCCAACTGAAAAAAGTCTTGAAATCTAAGCTTTCACACACATTCACGTCTTTGTCTTTGAATAAGGAGAAGTCGGCTGGTTGGTTGTTTTTTCGCTCGGCTGATCCCAGTGTTCCCACCACATCCAGTGAATAGACTACTTTCACTGCTTGCTAAGACGCCTAATGAGGGGGGGGACTACTTTCTGTCTCACTCGCGCTGTGTGTCAATCTAAAGGCTGCTGTGTGTGCGAGCAAATTAAAAAAATTGTTTATCTCCTTGCCATTTCTTTTTAAGGGATTGTACAGTCCGTCGTACAAGGGCGTAACTTTGGGTTCAACACGGGGTGTTGAGATCTCCACTTTTGAGTAAACTTAAAAATGGTTGCATAACAAACTTCGTTTTCTGCATTCTGGTGAATGTTCTGTAACAATTTGGAAATTATTATTAGATATTTAAAGGGGTTTCACTGGCCAGTGTTTTTTATTTGGGGGGGTTGTAAACAGTGGCAATAATCGTCACAATAAAGATAATATGACTAGAAATAGTAGTTGTAGTAGTTCATGGCATAGCAGAGTGTAGCAGGGCACTGCAGAGCATAGCAGGACGTAGCAGGGCATAGCATGGCATAGCAGAGCGTAGCAAGGTGTAGCAGGGCATAGCAGGCATGGAGCAGGACCACGGCAACAGCTGCATCATGATTAAGGTGCCACCCTAATCCAAGGAAAACTGCTGAGCGAAAAAAAACAAAAAACATAAGGACTCTGGGGAATAAGCTCCCCAGAGCTAAGTTAGTAACTAGCATTTCTAGGACATGGATACACACAGACGGAAAGAGAGAGGAGAGAGGAGCTCAGTGGGTCAAAGGACACTGTTTCAGTGACAAGTGGGACAAGAACTGGACACGAACCCCGGTCTCCTGGGGGAAAGTCCTGTGTTGTTTTGATTTTAGGTCTCTCCTACTACTCGCTACTATTGGCTCTCTTAATACTACGTTATCTTACAGCGCTGCAGTCAAGCTGCTGCTCTGTCCAGTGTGTTAAGGGTGCTTTTTGCATCGTATCTCACGCTGAGAGCCACTGCCCAAGCGTCAGTACTTTACGAGTTGGGAGTGAGAACGGGTTGGTTTTACGGTGGGCCGACAGGGGCAAACGCACTGCAACTTAATGAAACACACGCAAACAGACAAAACACGAGGGAATTAAGAAAATACCTTCATTAATTTGACAACACATGCGCAGCATTTAGCTGTTTGACTTAGCGCTCCCACTAGAGGCCTGGAGAACTTCCGTTGTGTAATCTGGATGCAGCGTTGCATTTGTTGCATTTGTTTTCGGGGATTGTGTGCTTTTCTTTTTGCATCGTTTGTGTATTTGGTTGTGTTGTGTGCATTTGCAGCGCATTTGCTAAATGCTGCGCATGTGTTGTCAAATTTATGAAGACGTTTTCTTTCATTTGCGTGCGTTTCATTAAATTGCAGTGCTTTTGCCCTTGTTGGCCACCGTAGGTTTCAGAGCCAATTATTTTCCAATGAAAGTAGCTAGCAAGTAGCGTGCATGTAAATCAATGAAAATCTATCTCGTTTTTCCAGCCCTACTGTTAATCTACAGCCACCAGCTCTCAACGTTTTCACCTATCGAGTTTAAAGAAAAGTAAGTAACACAAAAGTATCTTAACCTGCAGTTATTGTTTGTTAAGTACAAACTACTGCACCTATATCATATTTGAACCTAAACCTACTCGGCTCGGAGTCAAACGGAACACACCCTTATCTGACTGCAGTCGCCTGTAAATTAAGATTACCTTCCCGTACCTTCGCTGCATACCGGCGTTTAACGCTCCCTTCAGACTGATTGGAATTTCAGGCCGTTATGAGCTTCAGCCGGCGGTGAAGACTTATTGACTGCTCAGACCAACATATGGACTCCTGTGTTATTGCAATATGTCAGTTCTGACTCAAGCCGATTATGGCCGTTAAAGCGGCATTCCTCTGCGTGTCGGGATTCAGTCGTAGTGTTCCCTTTGTGCAGCTCCGAGGTGAGAAATCTCACCAGGCATTCAGAAATGTTATAGCTCTATAACAGAGGTTCTCGAACGCATCACTCAAAGGTCCGCATCTGACTTTTATTCCAGGTCAGAGGTCAGGAACGATTGGTTATAACAACTTACTTACCTTACTTATAAGCGTAGTTTTTGGGTACCGTGTTTTTTTTGCGTACTTTTTAGTTGCTTATTTCAAAGTTTTTTCACCCTTTTGAGATGTTTCTTTCCGCTTTTTAAAAAATGTTTTTGTTACTGATGTTATCAGACACTTTTAGAATTTTAATCTGAGCCTGTCAGCGGCAAAACAAGCACTTTTGTGAAGGTAAATAGAAGCTATTTACTCACATTGTAGCTTGTTTCGCCCCTGCAAACTGCAGCAAACTCGCTTAAAGTGCTCATATTATGCTTTTTGGCTTTTTCCCTTTCCTTTATTGTGTTATATATCTTTTTTGTGCATGTTATAGGTTTACAAAGTGAAAAAGCCCAAAGTCCCCCCCAAAGGGACTTACCATCTCCAACAGAAAACACTATTCACAAACTGCTCCAAACAGCTCTATTGTAGTCCAGCCTTTACTTCAGAGACAAACGTGGTCACTTTGGAACACACGTTATAATGCTCGCCTAGCTGCTAGCACGGCACGCCCTCATACTCTGCTTCTGACTGGCTAGTAGTCCTTACCTAGGTACTGTCAGGGCACGCCCTCATACTCTGCTTCTGACTGGCTAGTAGTCCTTACCTAGGTACTGTCAGGGCACGCCCTCATACTCTGCTTCTGACTGGCTAGTAGTCCTTACCTAGGTCCTGTCAGGGCACGCCCTCATACTCTGCTTCTGACTGGCTAGTAGTCCTTACCTAGCTACTGTCAGGGCACACCCTCATACTCTGCTTCTGACTGGCTAGTAGTCCTTACCTAGGTACTGTCAGGGCACGCCCTCATACTCTGCTTCTGACTGGCTAGTAGTCCTTACCTAGCTACTGTCAGGGCACGCCCTCATACTCTGCTTCTGACTGGCTAGTAGTCCTTACCTAGCTACTGTCAGGGCACGCCCTCATACTCTGCTTCTGACTGGCTAGTAGTCCTTACCTAGGTACTGTCAGGGCACGCCCTCATACTCTGCTTCTGACTGGCTAGTAGTCCTTACCTAGCTACTGTCAGGGCACGCCCTCATACTCTGCTTCTGACTGGCTAGTAGTCCTTACCTAGGTACTGTCAGGGCACGCCCTCATACTCTGCTTCTGACTGGCTAGTAGTCCTTACCTAGGTACTGTCAGGGCACGCCCTCATACTCTGCTTCTGACTGGCTAGTAGTCCTTACCTAGGTACTGTCAGGGCACGCCCTCATACTCTGCTTCTGACTGGCTAGTAGTCCTTACCTAGCTACTGCACATGTGCGACTCCCAACAAAGATGGAACAGAAGTGAGAGGTCTCACTCTGTAGCTAAAACAGAGAGCTCAACACACAGGGTGAAAAGAGGAGCTGCAGCAATGTGCAGTACAACAGAAATATGGAGTTTTTTCGAAAATGAAACCATGTAAACCTATTCTGGTACAACCTCTAAATACAATTATGAACCTGAAAATGAGCATAATATGAGCACTTTAATACTGGACCAATATCAAAGGTTGTTGTTCCCATCAGTCACTTAGACACAAACACATAGGAACATAGGGTCCAGGTTGAAAAATACCCGTAGTTACCCTTTAAATTTAACACCGCAACACAGTAGAGTAAAACAGAATCACTTATTGACCCGAATACCTGAATGTGGCCGACTGTCTCGCTGCGTCCCGGCAGATGTGTGTGTGTGTGTGTGTGTGTGTGTGTGTGTGTGTGTGGGACCTAAACTTTCATTCATCTACAGGTGCAATGTGAACGTGTTCTTTTCTTTTAACACTTTGTGTTCCTGTCTTTTCTTTTCATTCTTCCTTTTCATCGACACAGGAACACACAGAGCTTTTTCCTGGAAGAAGCCCAGAGGGAAACCGTTGCTTATTGTTAGAGGGAGGGAACAACATCATTAGGCGTGTGTGTGTGTGTTTGTGTGTGTGTGTGTGTGTGTGTGTGTGTGTGTGTGTTCTCTCTCTCTCTCTCTCTCTCTCTGTGTGTGTCTGTTTGTGTGTCTCTCTCTCTTTGTGTGTGTGTGTGTGTGTGTGTGTGTGCTCTCTCTCTCTCTCTCTCTCTCTCTCTGTGTGTGTCTGTTTGTGTGTCTCTCTCTCTTTGTGTGTGTGTGTGTGTGTGTGTGTGTGTGTGTGTGTGTGTGTGTGTGTGTGTGTGTGTGGATTTAATGACTCATATGCGGTATGGCCACTGTCTGGTTAAATGTCTCAGCCGCTGCCTTTGGAATTTTGGGTAAAGGTGGAGTTTAATGAGTTGACCAGCGGGAACCTTTGGTTTGTTATTCCCTTAACAAAGTCCTGTGTGTGTGTGTGTGTGTGTGTGTGTGTGTGTGTGTGTGTGTGTTAAAAAAGCCTCCAGGCAACCTGCGGCTACCTATTCAAAATACTAGATCTCTGCTAAATTGCTGTCACATTACTCGAATACCCGTATTTGTAAATACAAATATCTGAAGTGAAAGTTCTGTTGCAAAACTATGTTGTTGCGTATCATTGCACATTTTTTAGTGGGTATATGGAAATCCTGGAGTTTTCTTAGTGTGTATACTGCGTATACGTGCGCATGAAACGGTTTCTGCTCCTGTAAATTTTTCTTTTGCGCCGAATCAAATGTTTTATGGTCTGGATTCATCTTGTAGCTGGTTGGCTGGGTTCCAGACTTAAATCTCTTTATAGAAGCATTTAATGAAACGGCAACGGAGATATTGAAAGGGGTGAATTATTTCCAGAACCGGTTGCTAAAAAGTGAGACGGTCACTGTTAAACTTTATTGCAAGAGCTTCGACATAAATGCAGAACTATGCTACACATGTCGATGGAAGAGACTTCTTGCACATTTGTGTTGTAGCTTTTAGTATTTGTGTTGTAGCTTTACTATTCGTGTTGTAGCTTTAGCATTGGTGTTGTAGCTTTAGTATTGGTGTTGTAGCTTTAGCATTGGTGTTGTAGCTTTAGTATTTGTGTTTTTGTGTTGTAGCTTTTAGTATTTGTGTTGTAGCTTTAGCATTTGTGTTGAACCGTCTCAGCCGACATCTTTCACATAATACATCTTATATTGACTGGAGGATATACTGTAGTTTTAAAGGCTGAAGTATGAATGAATTTTCTACATCTAGAAATATATATCACTCTCTGTTCACCTCGACTTCCTCAAATATCGTGTCGAGCAAACTGAAGTCTATATCTGAAGGATAAATAACAGGCTGCAGGTGTGTAATAAAAAAAAAAAGAAGTCTTTTTTCTCTGACAATGTGGTTGAAGACGGCGTAAGGATATGTGTCTAACTAAAAGGATATGGGAGTTGTGTAAGAATCAAGGGGGCCCGTTTCCTATTCTTCTTTCTCTTTTCCTTACACTGCCATCTGGAAGTGAATGACATCAGCCTTTTTTCCTCTTCCCAGAAACCCCCAGAGAGAGAGAGAGAGAGAGAGAGAGAGACTTTGAGCAGATAGAGGCTGAAGCAGTGATCGGAGAGAGGCGATAGTTTTCCTCTTCCCAGAATTCCTTGCACAGCTCAGCTCAGTTCCCACAACGTCGTTTGTTTGTCTTGACTCTCGGCTCTCATCCGTCGCCGTCGCTCTGGGAAATGAAGACCTGCACTTGTCTCAGGCGTCGGCTATCATCTGAAAAAGGGCGCCGTTTTCACTTCATCCAAAGTTTTCTCTCCATGTGAGGTGATTTCATGAACCCTGGCATTATGAAGTGAGAAGAACAGTGTTTTTGTGGCTCACTGGACCGTAACATAGTGAAAGGTTGATGTTGGGTCAAGAGTAGTCTATATATCCATGGCTCATTTAGGCCGGCTATCCGCTACCTTGGGCTTTCTTTGTGTTGGCATTCTAACCTGCTCCTCAGATCTCTGCAGGGTAAATCCAGACAGCTAGCTAGACTATCTGTCCAATCAACCCGTTCTCACTCCGAACTTGTAAAATACGGACGTTTTGGCAGTGTCTCTCAGCGTTGGATACAACGAAAAAAGCTCCCTTCAGCGTGTGTGTAGAACGCACCGGAGAGAGCAGCAGCTACACGCCATTTGAAGATGACGTAGTATTAAGAGCGACTACGGTAGTGAGTAGTATGAAAGCCCGAAAATCCACATAGGGAGGTTGGTTGGGAGGGTGGATGGGTCAAACAACACAGGACTTTCACCCAGGAGACCGGGGATCGTGTCCCGCGTGTTACGTTTCATAAACCCAAACGTCCCGTTCTTCTTTTCCTAAACCCAACTGTCCCGTTCTTCTTTTCCTAAACCCAACTGTCCCGTACTTCTTTTCCTAAACCCAACCGTCCCGTTCTTGTCCCGCGTGTCATGGAAACGTAAGCCCACCCACAACCTTTTCCTGAACCTACGCGCGCTACGCTGGTCGACGTAATGACGGCGCCGTTGATTACGGGAAGGTGTTTACGTAGGTGGAGTGTTCAATGCAGCAGGCTGTGAGGAAGTGGAAATGGAACTGGTGAGCAGAAAAAGTGTTGTTTGGCAGTACTTTCAGTCAAAAGAAGGCCATTCAAGTCCAGCTACATGTTCAATCTGCAATGCCGATTAGTCTGGTGGTGGCGAGGACCCTAAACAATACACAACATCACCGCTGTTACAACATCTGGTATGAAACATCCGAAAGAATACCAGTTGTGCATGAAGGAATCGACAGACCGCAGCTTGTTTACTTCATTAACATGTTTACTGTGTTAATGGACTGAGGATGAGAGGAGGATTCGGTATTCGGATTCGGCAAAATCTTAACCAGTGGATTCGGTATTCGGCCGAACCTCAAAAATCTGGATTCGGTGCATCCCTAAACAAAATCCTTCCAAGATAGAAGAAATATGCTGTCGCAATATTCCTGTGATCTGAACATGATAATGTTAGACAAAAGTGTTTACTGCTTTGTCTTTTTTGTAAAAGAGGGTTGTAAATTAGGCCTATGAAATATACAATTGGTCCTTTTGCTCAACACATGTTTTTGCCTTGTGGGTGTCTGGCAACAAAAGCAAACCTCCATTAAGGAAATCCAACCAGTTGCGTGAAAGAACAAATATTTCCCTCCTGCAACGCCAGAGAAAGATTTTTAAGATTTAGTGTCTCTTAATGCTTCTTTTTTATCATTTCCATCCACCTGAGTGCTTGCACATGTTGTTAGTGGACCAAGAATGTGTATATTCCTCCTCCTGAGAAAGTAGACATCCATGTGTTACTGCTATGAAATGTTTTACGTCACAAATACAGAGGAAAATCTGGCAAATTACTTCTGGAATGCATCACTGTTATGCCAGGTCACATATTTACACACACACACACACACACACACACACACACACACACAGACGCGCGCGCACACACACACACACACACACACACACACACACACACACAATACACTTTGACTTGAAATAACCTGCACACTGAAACTAAATGAGTGAATGTTACCTGATGAAGGTGTGAAGACTGAAACGTTGTAAATAAAGTTAGTACAAGTTCTCGACAGTGAGGAATTTCTCGATTCTTTTACACCCAAAAGAAATCCAACATGTGTCATTTAAAAAAAAAAAGAAGAGGAATCGTCACCCATGTATCGTCACAGAATGGAAACGGGACAGAAGCGTATCGTCCATATAAAGAAGGTTGGAACATATGGAGGCAGAGAGAAGACGAGTGTGGTCAGGTGGAGTAGTTAAAGGAGGGGGAGGACGTTTATTATATTAGGGACACATGAAAGGGAGAGAGAGAGAGATTAAGAAAGCCGGGCAATAACTGGACTTAACGTTAAAGTGATAAGATGACAGGAGGGATTTGCGCGGAGGGAGGGATGGATGGAGGGATGGACAGAGACGGAGGGAGGGGAGTTATTAAATCATGGAGAGGATTAGAGGATTAGAGGGGTGGAGGGAGGGATGGAGAGGGATGGAGGGAAGGGAGTTATTAAATCATAGAGGGGCAGAGAGACGTAAAGCTTTCACCTCCTCTGGCCAACAGACACTGGGAAATGTCATAGTATCAGGGAGACAGGGGGGGATGAAAGCAGAGAGGTGGGAGAGAGCAGGAGAGGGGGGGGCAGAAAGGAGGGGAGAGAGAGCGAGAGAAGAGACAGGGGGGCAGAGAGGGGGGAGAAGGGGGAGAAAGGAGTAGAGCGAGAAGGGGGGGGGCAGAAAGGAGTAAAGAGAGAAGAGAGAGGGGGCAGAAAGGAGTAGAGAGAGAAGAGAGAGGGGGGCAGAAAGGAGTAGAGAGAAGAGAGGGGAAGGAGAAAGAAGAGTGAGGGGGCAGAAAGGAGTAGAGAGAGAAGAGAGAGGGGGGAAGAAAGGAGTAGAGAGAGAAGAGAGAGGGGGGCAAAAAGGAGTAAAGAGAGAAGAGAGAGGGGGCAGAAAGGAGTAGAGAGAGAAGAGAGAGGGGGGCAGAAAGGAGTAGAGAGAAGAGAGGGGAAGGAGAAAGAAGAGTGAGGGGGCAGAAAGGAGTAGAGAGAGAAGAGAGAGGGGGGCAGAAAGGAGTAGAGGGCAGAAAGGAGTAGAGAGAGAAGAGAGAGGGGGCAGAAAGGAGTAGAGAGAAGAGAGAGAGGGGCAGAAAGGAGTAGAGAGAGGAAGGGGAAAGAAGAGTGAGGGGGGGCAGAAAGGAGTAGAGAGAGAAGAGAAAGGGGGGAGAGAGAAGAGAGGGGGGCAGAAAGGAGGAGAGAGAGGGGGGAGAAACTGAGTCACCCTCTGCTGATGAATCAGCCGGGCAATTAAGATGAGGTTTGTCAGCTTTCCTCGAGTGGCCCTCGTCCTCCTGTAAACACAGTAAAACTCCTCCGTCCCCCGGAGCGGGAGACGTTCGGTGCTGTTCTCCGGGAAGACGGAGGTCAGAGAGAAAGCATTTGAAGTATTCAGAGGCTCTGACTTTACAAGGCAGGTCAAAAGTGCGTACAGTGGTGTTATAACAGGATCAGAGTGTAGGACGGTTCCACGTCAGAGACTTCTTTTCAGTCAAACTGAATTTCACTTAAAAGAGTAACTTTGGACCCTGGACCCTATTGTCACATATTTCTGTGTCTGAGTGACTGATGGGAACAACAATCTTTTAAATTGTTCCGGTATTAAGCGACCAAACAAGCTACAATGTAACCTTAATGGGCAATTTTGCACCGTCAGTTTACTGAAAGTATACTGAAAGTTCTGTTTAGGTCGCTGATGGGCTCAGATTATTATTCTAAGTGTCTGACAACATTATGGAAATGATCCCTAAGAGATAGACCTGTTTGTTAAAGAGGAAGATCATTTTTAACATGAAACGGCCCAAAAATCGCCATCACCAAACCCACCAGACTCCATGTAAATAATGAGTACTTTTATCATCGTAAAACACACTTCATTCAAAGTCGACAGAAACAAAATAAAACTATCAAAAAACGTCTTGGGTCGTCTTTCCACTATTCCAACAATCACCACTCTGGTTTGGTTGAAATAAACCCTTAATTCATCCATTTACATGTGGAAATATGCTGGCTCTATACACGCTAAAAGTACTGATTATTTACATGGAGTCTGGTGGGTTTGGTGATAGTTATTTCCGGGATGCTGCGGATCTTACTCTTAAAAAAAAAAAAAAGGTCTATCTCTGTAGGGATCCTTTCCATAATGTTGTCAGACACTTAGAATAATAATCTGAGGCCGTCAGCGACAAAAACAGAACTTTTAGTGGACGCAAACTGACGGTGCGCAATTGCTCTATATGATTTATATTGCAGCCCGGTTCGTGGCTGTGTTCTCGAGATTTTTTCTCAAGATTTTTTTGTTCACATTAGTCACTTAAACTCCAATGCCTGGGAAAATAGGGTCCAGGTTGAAACATACCAAAATGACCCTTTAAATTCCTACAAAGATTCCAAGTAAAAAAAAAAAAAAACAATCTTTTGCCTGAAAACGTTTTCTTTTCTTTGGAGGCTTCAAATGTTAGAGACCACAATATTTTCCATATTTAGGAAGTCCATTTTTCCCGACTCTTTATCCACTCATTTAAACAATCTGTTCGCTCCACTAACATAGGAAGCTCTTACACAAAGGGTTGACATTTCGGAGCAGAAACAGTCTATTTCAGGAGCGTTGTTTGAGGATGTAGGTTAGAGATACAGTATCTCTTATCTCACTATTTGATGTATTCATTTCTTCTCTCTTCTCTGTATATACGTGTATCCAGCCTCTGGTCTCTCAACACATCTACGTTTGTCTACGTTACAACACAGAAAAAAAAAAAAGCTGTAATCACGCCGTTCCTCGCTACAGTTGAACGTGTATAATGATGGATGTAAACCTGGATGTGGCGCAGCTTGTTGTGTTGACTCATTGTTTAGCCCAAACCCCCCATGGTGCAACAGGAAGACGAAATAAAGATGGGTCCAGCTGATAACCATGGGAACGGTTTTCCTCAACAATATCATCCCCCCCTCTCTCTTCTCCTCAGTGAGCATGTGTGTGTAAAACTTTCAACAATCAATAATTTATTTATAAGCAGCAGGTATCCAAAGTGCTTCAATACACCAATAATAAAAACACAACATACAGTAAAATCAGAAAAGGTTACATAAAAACAGGAGGAAGAGAGATGAAAATGTCACATCGCTACTATTTATTAAAAGCCATTTTAACCCTCAGGGCCCTATTTTGACGATCTAAGAGCACGGCGTGAAGCGCCTGGCGCAGGTGTGTTTAGGGCGTGTCAAGCCAAAGCCAGGCACGTTTGGACCTTGGAGCATTGCTGTTATGATGGAGGATTTGCACCGTAATCTTTTTATTTGTAATCTTCTGCATGTGTGTGTGCTGCTGCGTGTCCCTGTGTGTGTAACAAGCATAGTGTGTGCCCGCTGTGCACGAGCCTAGGCTCATTTTACTAATGCTCTGTTAAAATAACAATGAAATGCTGCGTTATTGACTTTAGACCAGGTTTTTGTTGGTCAATGGTGCGATCACTTCCCGCTGCCTCAAGATAGCAATACGCCCAGAATGCACCTGAACACACCTCCCTGTAAGACCAGCACGGCCATGGGCGCACAGATGGGCGCAGACGCATTTGCTATTTAAACGACGCGGGCGCTGGACGGTCTTAAAATAACAAAGACACTTGCGTCGGGCTTTGCGTTGGGTGCAAGATAGGGCCCTCTGAGGTCTAAGGGCATTTTCACATATCTTCTTAAATTGACCTTTTTAAGGTATTTGCATATAACTGATCCCCATGTGTTTCATATCATAACGACTCAAACTTACAAAGGCATGAATTACCTTCTCTACATCACGCCTGTGTTAACTTTTGACAACATTGCTAATCCGTCAAATGTCACGCTGCAGTCAAACTGAAGTTGTCAACTTGTCACGTGTTTGTAACTTGGTGAACATGAGGTTCTTTTCAGCTAAAGGCTGGACTACAACAGAGCTGTTTGGAGCAGTTTGTGAACAGTGTTTTCTGTTGGAGATGGATAATTCCATTATGTGTGGATATGTTGTATTGGTGAACTTGACTCCCATAGTCTGCTTATTTACAGGGTGATACAAATTGGCAACATATCAGTGATGTGACTCAATCCCAACTAAGTAGAGGCTGAGGCGTTTCCTGCTCTTCTCTTTAACAAACACTTGAACAATTTGAAAAATGTCTGTCTTTCCTGTGTGGCAGACGGCAGCGGTAGTCTGTCAGTTTGGAGTCCCAATTGTTCCAATAGATTCGGGCGGTGACTCAAACGTATCAAAACATTCGTGCTGTAACAAAAGGTTTGAGTACCTCACAAAGGACCGGACTCTGATTCACCCACGAGACGCCAACATCCTCCAAAGTCATGTTTTATTTTGTGGGTAGATGACATAGTTTCAAACTGTCAATAGCGGAAAGTAACTAAGTACATTTCCTCAAGCACTGTATTGGAGTAAAGTCCACGACATCCACATTCGTGGGGTGCAAAAACCGGAAGTCCAGTATACTTTTGGGGTCCCGACAGCTTTGTGGGGCCAAAATGCTGGACCCCACAAGTTTAAAGGGCTCTTTGAGGGTTAAGACTTGGTTTTAGGATTAGGGTTAGAATGAGGTTCTGGTTAGGGTGAGGGTAAGGGTTAAGGTTAGGCATTTAGTGGTGATGGTTAAGGTTAGGGTAAGGGGCTAGGGAATGCATTATTATCAATGACGGGTCCCCACAAAGATAGTGCCACAAACATGTGTGTATGTGTGAGGAAATAGAATAAACTATTAGTTTCCTTCAGGAATTTATTTTAAAACTCTTGTCAACACCCTTGTTTCCTTCGGACAAAACACACACACACACACACACACACACACACACACACTTTGATGAGCAGAGGAAGAGACAGTTTGTCCCTCGTCTGTCTCCGAGGTGACAGCTCTGAGGAGGTCGTTTCCTCGAGTCAAGTGTACAACGATGATGTGAAACATACGATGTTGTCAAACTCACAGTACACCGCAGGAAAACTGTCTGCAGTTGTTGATTATTGATTACATCAGCCAAAGGCGTGGAAACGAGTTTCTTAAAGACTGTCCTCCCTCCGAAGAAACGCTCCCAGAAGTCGTTTGATCAAGCAGCCATTTTTGCCTTTATTTACTCCCTCCTATTCTGTTTTTGTCTCTCTGTTTGTGTAACCCGTAAATAAATCCTTTAATTTAGTCGTCCTTCTAATATACAAAACACACTTGTGTAATATACACAACAGAAACAAGTTCTCAGAGGATGCGTCATAGAGAAAAATGCGGTTAAATTCCCAAAACAAGACAGTTCATGAGAGTAATAAAGAGCCAACAGAAGATAATCTGTCATCACAAGGAATTACAAGGGAATGCTTTTAATATGAATGGGTTTTATCCCGGGGGGTGGATGAAAGGTACAGTATATTCAAGGCTGTCATTACGTTATGAGTCATCCACAGCTGTTTGGACGTCTGTTAGCGGCATTAAGACTTTAAAACTCATCATTTTTTACGCGTAATTACAACAGAATATTTTAAAGTTCATATTGCTTTGTTTAGTGGAGACGAATTGAGACACAAAACTGGGTTGTTTGGCTCCTAAAACACGGCTTTCAAGCCAGGGGAGCGGAGTTCATGTCGGGGGGGGTGAACGCAAGATTTTTTTTCTCCAGGAAACGCGCGTTCGTTCCTCGGGGACCAAACCACACCATTCCTTTTGTCGGCTGAACTCAACGGTAACAGCCTCTGAAACAGCCGTCCCGTCACGGTGTTCTGTACCTGGCTCACAGTCACCTTTTCTCGGCTAACGGTAAAGACGCTAAACTGAACTGTCATGTAACCGGCCGGCCGGTGCCTAATTTTTGGAAATTGTGTGTATATGTTTTCCGTACGATATACAAACCCAATCAGGAGAATGTGTTGTTTTTAGTGGAGAAGAAATAAGACACAGAGGCAGAGGCTGGGTTGGAAAAGAAAATACTTGCTTATTGATGCAATGCAGATATCTTGTCTGAGTTTATTATGAACTCAGATATCTTCCACATTTCTGTACCCACAGCCTCAGGAGTTATGCTAAAAAGTGGAGCAGTGGCCAAGTTAAATCTCTCTGACTGTCTTTCCTCTGTCAGCGGGCGTCTTTCCAAACTGTTGAGCTCTTTAAAACCTGCTGACAAGATGCAAGCCAGCCAGCCTCCATGATAGATCATGATGAATTATCATGAAAACACGGTCAGTTTCTCCTGGAACTAGTCTTGCAGGCTCTTCAAATGGCCCTGCCACCTGAAATAATTTCATGGTTAGTCTATAGTTACAGCAGAGGGAAATAGCGTTGCACTTCAGAGACTTTTCAACGCTACCGAGTGTTGTGTTGTTCTCACGGATGGATTACTGACCGGGACACTCTGGACATGACTGGACACCATTTGACCAGAGCGTCTGTTTGAGGCGACTGTTAACAATTCCTGTTGGAAAGTAAATCAAACTACTCTTCAAACTACAAGAGATGAGACACAATGTACCTACAAAGAAACACAAAACGACCAAAAAGAGATGACATCGAAGAGATGCTAAACGTCCACAAAGAGACGCAAAAAAACTACAAATGGAAGTTAACACAGATGGCGCAAAACAACTACAAAGGGAAGCAAAATGGCAACAGATAGACGCAAAAGAACCTCGAAGACACAAAATACACACAAAACGACCACAAATCTAGTGCCCCTCTAATATTAAGCCTTAACTCCCCTCTGCCCCCCCCCCCCCCCCCCTCTAACTGTGGCAAATATTTTCATTCATTTTTAACCCAATCTTGATCCCCAAAGGGGGATATTATTCATTTGTAGTGATGAATAACATGTAGGTTAACACTGAATGAGTATTCTTGTGTATATTGTTATATGTGTATCTTAGTGTTTTTCTAGAACCAAATGGAGGATTGGTGGTATGTAACACTTGTGCTTAATATATTTGTGCTGACTATTTAATATATTTTGGTATCCCAAAAATCACATATGGCCCCAGCCTGGCCCCTCCACTTGTAATGGTCTAGAACCGCCACTGGCTCAGGGGCCCGTTGTCTCATAATCCGTCCGTGGTTGTACAGTTTTGTGCCTTCTTTCTGCTTAAGAGCACTTAAAAGTTCAGCAGTCAAGTTAACCAACAAGCTAACTGTCTTTCCTCTCTCAGCAGGTACTTTCTCCTCACATTTCTCAAACTAAACACTCAGAATCAGCCAGCCACTGCGACAGTAAACGGTACAAAATGATGAATTGACCCATGCACCTTGTGAACTAGGTTCCCACATTACCACACCCAGTTCCAGCTGCACATATAGTTCTTGTTTATGAGAGATTTATTCAGGTGCTCGCTAACCTGCTAATGACACATCCAACGTTCGGATGGAATAAATCCAAAAAGCCAAACTATGCTCTTTGGTTCGTTTGCTCTGCTAATGTGCAGTGATTCGATTAGACTCAATGTTGGGATTGTTCATCTCCCGAAATATATCGGTCCCAGTTGGAGTTTGAAATTATCTTTGAGTATCAGATTCATCATTGTTTTGGAAAATAAGTGCTTTAATGTTTATTCAGCAGTCTGACTCTACATAACCAGTTAAAGTTTATCTGGTATCATCTAATGTTTTTTATGATAGAAGTCATACTTTCACTCTCGTGACAGTAATGGTCTTGTAAATGTTCAGGTTGTGTTGAATCTGTCACATTGTTTATGGTCTAACCGGAGCTCTGGGATCTCTCTTTCTCTGTCTCTCACTGGAAAACGTCGCAAAATGACTACAGATAGATGCAAAACCCCCTCAAAGAGACGGAAAACAACCACAAAGACACACAAAACAACCACAGAGAGAAGAGTAATGACCGCAGAGATGCAAACAACCAAAAAGAGTCAAAAAACTACCACAAAGAGACACAAAACTACCACAAAGAGACACAAAACGACTCCAAAGGGTTGCAAAGGGACGCAGAACGCGCTCAAAGAGACAAAAACGATCACAAATAGATGCAAAATGACTCCAAAGGGAAGCTAAAAGTCTACCTATAGATGCAAAACATCTTTAAAGACACAAAACTACCACAAAGAGACACAAAACTGGGCGCCTGGCTAGCTAACCCGTTAAAGCAGGCGCCCATATATAGAGGTTTACTCCTCGACGCAGCGGCCGCGGGTTGACTCCAAAGGGAAGCTAAAAGTCTACCGATAGACGCAAAACATCTTTAAAGACACGCAGAACTACCACAAAGGGAAGCAAAATGACTATTGGCTGTCCCGCTGTGAATGCTTTCTCTTTTTCGGTAATGAGCACCGGATTTACCAAATTCCTAGCAACTTAGTTGCATGGCAATCAAGTATTGAATCTTGAATCTTAAAATGCAAAACAATCCACAAATTGATGCAAAATGACTCCAAAGGGAAGCAAAATGACTCCAGATGGATGGAAGACACCCTCAATGAGACCAAAAACAACCACAAAGACGCGCAAAATGTCACGTGTTATGTTTTTTTTTATGATCGAAGTCATACTGTAGTTTCACTCTCGTGACAGTAACCTTCTTGTAAATGTTTGGGTTTGTGTTGCAGCACGCTCTCTGAGAATCTGTCACATTGTTTATAGTCTAACCGGAGCTCTGGGCTCTCTCTTTCTCTCACTCTGTCTCTCCGTTTTTGGGATGTATGTGCATGCGTGTGCTCCTTTCAGCAGTGTTTTATAAATGGGACCTCTGGATGTTGTGGTAGAGCGGCCAAAAGAACTCCTGTTCAATGTTTTATAACACAACATTTAATGAGACTCTCTCTCTCTCCCTCTCTCTGTATTTTCTCCTCCAGTCAGCTGCAGACTGTGATGTGACCGGTTGGTTCGGATTACTTCCATCTTTCTCTGTAGTCGGTGAAGCTCAGTCAGAGATGACAGCGGTTGTTCTGCGCGCAGCAGCAGGAGCAGGAGGAGGAGGAGGAGGAGGAGGGGGGCTGAAGTCTCCTTGCATGCTGTTTCTGTGTGTCGTCCCGCTGCTGTGGCTGCAGCCAGCAGACTCCAGCGCCGCTCCGGATGCCAAAGCCTGGAGGCAAACGGGGCCACGGCTGCAGCTCTCCCACTCAGGTAGGAAACACATCCACAAGAACAAACTGTTCTAAACAAGTACAGGAATGACATGGCAGCATGTTACGCCCAAAACACAACCCTTTTGCTATTAATCGCGAGTTAACTAGGACACTCGTGCGATTAATCGCCATTAAATATGTTAATCGATTGACAGCCCTAAAAAATAAATAAAAGATTTCATGCTAAAATAGCAGAATGGTTTGAGTGGCACAGTGTTAGATGAAGTATAGATTTTTTAATTTTATTTTTTGGGCATTTTAGGCCTTTATTGTGATAGGACAGCTGAAGACATGAAAGGGGAGAGAGAGGTCGGAGTCGAACCTGGGCCCGCTGCGTCGAGGCGTAAACCTCTATATATGAGCATCCGCTCTACCAACTGAGCTATCCGGGCGCCCAGATGAAATATAGATTTAATGACTTTTCTTCTTCTAGTTCTTTCTTTCGTCAGTAGATGTGTGTAAACCAAGTGTTTCTCTTCTCAGTTTGAACAGTGCTTTCTTACTCCACGTCCACTCCTCTGAACACCAACATGACCGATTGAGTTTCATTCTTCCGTCTACGGTTGATGTATTTCATATTGCCTTTTTCATGACGTCACCCGTTTAAACACTTTATGCCTGATTTATATGTTTAGCGCCCCTTGCGCCCCTTTTAAAGAGCAAGATTAATCACGAATGTCGTTCGTCAGAGCTTTCCTCTGAGCTTTTTGGGTAAACACGTAAGTATTCAGAGCGAAAGGGTGCTTTTAAGATCGATTTTGGTCATTAAGTTGTGCAGCTTTTCAGGCTAGAGAGAGAGAGAGAGAGAGAGAGAGAGAGAGAGAGAGAGAGAGAGAGAGAGAGGGAGAGAGAGAGAGAGAGAGAGAGAGAGAGGCTGAAAACCAGCAGCAGAAACAGAACTTGTCCGTCTGTCTACCATATGTATTTGCTTTCTTGACTATTTTCACACGAGAACGTGTGTCTTTTTTATTGATTTGAGTTTAACAGACACACCAACAGAAAAAGTATATATACTGTGTATAAAAACATACAACAGAAAAATTCCACTCAAAACGAACAGCAGACGCTGCATTGTCTTCAAACTAAGTTCAAAGTATGGAAAAACCAAATATATATATATATATATATTTGGTTTTTCCATACTACTAGTACTGTACAAGACATAAATAGCTAAGTACATACAGATTAAACCAAACACAGTGACGTCAGAGTCTCTGCAGGAAGGAATGCAGTGGTCTCCAAAGTCTCCAGGATCTGTCGGAATTATGATTGAGGTCATAAGTCAGTTTCTCCAAAGGGGGAAGAGAACATATCTGTAAAAACCACATGTGCGTCTTTAATACATTTGCTTCCTTACCTCACTTATTGGTTCAGTGCCTATCAGTTAATAACATGCCGACTTGTGACGCAAAGCTCATAGTCATAACCCAATAAAGTTACTGATGAAAGTGAAGCGTTGGGTCCTTTTCCTGCTGTTGTGATGTCTGATTTTACAGTCTGCGTGCGGTTAAAGGTTTTTCTCAGCGGACGTATCGCTTTCAGAGCCGGAGAGAACTTCATAACAATGTCATAAACGTCAATGTAGTCATGTGTTATTGACGCAGCTTTCAAAGCAATCTGGTGGATGTTGTAACCTTAGAAACGTCCTCCAACATACTGTAAAAACTACTTTTTCTTTTCATTTCAGTTTGAGAAAGCTGTGTGTGCTCTGAGGTCTTCTGTTAATGTCAGCAGCAGATGGTCTTTTCTACAGTTAAACACTTCACGGGAACAGCAGGGAAAAATAAAGATGGAGATGGAACAGATTAACAACATGGGAGGTGATGCTGTGTTGATGAGTGTCATGATGCACCTAAATGTTTAAAACAGCCTCAAATTAGATTAAGAGCAAGGAAAATCATTTAAACTCCCTGCGGGGAACTGTCATCATGGATGTCCAGATGTGAGGTTAGTTTAGGTCACACTTCTTGTTTCACACTCAAGCCGTTCTCACTCCGAACTCGTAAAATACAGACGTTTGGGGCAGTGGCTGTCAGCGTCTGAAACGACGCAAAAAGCACCCTTCAGCGTGTGTGTAGAACGCACCGGGGAGAGCAGCAGCTACACGGCGTTTGAAGATGACGTAGCACTGAGAGTGACTACGTTAGTGAGTAGTATGAAAGGCCGAAAATCCGCATAGAGAGGTTGGTTGGGGGGGGTGGATGGGTCAAACAACACAGGACTTTCACCCAGGAGACCGGGGATCGTGTCCCGTGTGTTACGTTTCCTAAAACCCAACCGCCCCGTTCTTTTCCTAAACCCAACTGTCCCGTTCTTCTTTTCCTAAATCCAACTGTCCCGTTCTTCTTTTCCTAAACCCAACTGTCCCGTTCTTCTTTTCCTAAACCCAACTGTCCCATTCTTCTTTTCCTAAACCCCTTTATCATGCAGCTAAAGACACAGGGTAACGTTAGCTTAGCGGTAGCCTGCAGCTGCTCTATTCCAGACACCACAGTCACTGCTGGAGTGACCGTGGTGTCTCTTTACCCAACCGTCCCGTTCTTCTTTTCCTAAACCCAACTGTCCCTTTCTTTTCCTAAACCCAACTGTCCCATTCTTCTTTTTCTAAACCCCTTTATCATGCAGCTAAAGACACAGGGTAACGTCAGCTTAGCGGTAGCCTGCAGCTGGTCTATTCTAGACACCACGGTCACTGCTGGAGTCAGAACGGAGAAACAACAAAACTGGAAAATCCTCTTACCTTCCTGAAGTCTCTGTGTGGCAGCATGTTGCCTTTCCCTTCAGTGAGTTATGGAGACAAACAACGAGCGATTCGGTTTCCCTTTTTGAATAACAAATAGACCACTGCCACCTGCTGGTATGGAGAGGGATTTCCTCTCACACAGGTGCAGAACGTTATAACTCATCCAAAACAAAATATAACATAAATGTGTTTCATCTTAGCCTGGATGCCAGCTGAACTTAGCCCCGCCCCCACAACATTTGAGGTCGGTAAGTTCGGTCTGGACTTGATCCGTTGCGGAGCAAATATGCTCGAACCAGAGCTGTTTGGACCAATCAAATTGTCAGGGCGGGCTTTATACGATGATGGACAGATGATCAACAGTAACGTAATCAACCACGTCACCAAAGAGCACTTGGGTTGAATTTGTTTACCACAAAGATGGCTGTCACTGGAGAATTGAGATGTGTAGATTCCTCCATCGCGTCTTTATAGAAGATATCAACAGCGCATTCATTTTAAAAGAGGAACAGAGAACCGCGATCACGTATATGTATACACATTGCCACACCCGTCCGCACGACACGGAAACTGCCGCCTCTGCCTTTGCTCAGTCGAAGCCTGCCTTTGACTTGCACTTTCTGTGACGTCTGTCTCCGTTGCTCTGATTGGTTGGAGGTCTATCCAATTGAGTGCAGAGGCATTTTCTTTCTTGGTTCGGTTGAAACACGCCCCATAATCACAGCCCAATGGAGCGTTATCAGACTGACTAGAATCTGAGTATGACCACGTCAGGCTAGTTTCATCTACAAATAATGACTAACATGTCACTTCACCATGAGAGCTGAGTCCAGTCACTTTGAAACACTTTTTCTTTCTGAATGCTTGCTTCCCGCTTGGCAACCAGTAACACCAGCAAAGCCAGCAAAGCCAACAACTGCTTCCTATCCAGCAGCAATTAGTTCAGGAAGGCTGGTTTCATTGTGAGGCAGTTAGTGAGATGTTTGTGGAGTGAGCAGTCCGCTGAATGAATGAATGAGTGGATGGATGAATGGAATTACTGAAGCAGCGACTGTGTTGATCTTTACAAGTCGTGTCCAAGTGCGACGGCGGCGTCTAGGAATAGTTGCTAATGACGTGACCGGATTATAGAAGTCAAACACATTTTGCATGAATGTTACAATGGGTGAAAAAAAGGGAAAGTTTGGGCCATGTCCTGAAAGTGCTGAAGGGTGAAATATCATTTTGGTAACACTTTAGGAAGGAGTGTGCATAAGACTGACATGATACATGTCATGAACATGAAGTCTTTATGAATGTTTACGACTATTATAATTAAGGGTTAGGGTTGGATATGTTTGGAATTAAAGCTATGGGAAAACTGTAAGGTCTTCTACATCCAACGTTACCAGCCATGTGTCTCTACGATGACCGGAAGTAAGCGAAAATCCAATAATAGATAGATAGATAGATAGATACTTTATTCACACTGAGGGAAATTTTAGGCATCCAGTAGCTTAGACAACCATAACACAACAAACACACATACACTCACCTAAAGGATTGTTAGGAACACCTGTTAAATTTCACATTAATGAAATTATCTAATCAACCAATCACATGGCAACTGCTTCAAAGCATTTAGGGGTGTCATCCAGGTCTAGACAATCTCCTGAACTCCGAACTGAATGTCATAATGGGAAAGAAAGCTGATCTAAGCAACTTTGAGCGTTGCATGGTTGTTGGTGCCAGACGGTCTGGTCTGAGTATTTCACAATCTGCTCAATTACTGGGATTATCACGCACAACCATTTCTAGGGTTTACAAAGAATGGTCTGAAAAAGGAAAAACATCCAGTATGTAGCAGTCCTGTGGGCGAAAATGCCTTGTTGATGCTAGAGGTCAGAGGAGAATGGGCCGAGTGATTTAAGCTGAGAGAAGATCAACTTTGACTCAAATAACCACTCGTTACAACCGAGGTATGCAGCATTTGTGAAGCCACAACACGCACAACCTTGAGGCGGATGGGCTACACCAGCAGAAGACCCCACCGGGTACCACTCATCTCCACTAAAAATAGGAAAATGAGGCTACAATTTGCACGAGCACACCAAAATTGGACAGTGGAAGACTGGAAAAATGTTGCCTGGTCTGATGAGTCTCGATTTCTGTTGAGACATTCAGATGGTAGAGTCAGAATTTGGCGGAAACAGAATGAGAACATGGATCCGTCATGCCTTGTTACCACTGGGCAGGCTGGTGGTGGTGGTGGTGGTGGTGTAATGGTGTGAGGGATCCCTTTCGCCTTCAGAACTGCCTTAATTCTTTGTGTCATTGATTCAACAAGGTGCTGGAAGCATTCTTTAGAAATGTTGGCCCATATTGATAGGATAGTGTCAAACACGGTACTAGTATGGTGTTCCTAATAATCCTTTAGATGAGTGTATAACTCACATAAAAATCATTCAGAAATTTAAAGAGTTAACAATTTGTGAAGTGATTACAAAGGTCTGGTGTGGACTGACCATGTGATGAAATGACCATGATAAGGTGCTATGGTAGAGTGTGTGCAATGGTGGTAGTGCAAAAGTGAACAGCGCAGGGATTGAACAGTGCAATAGCTTATTATTAAATATTAACTATGACTATGAAAAGACAAGAATGTAAACAATAGAATTGCTTGACAAACAAGAAAAGAAATAATATACTTTAAGAACAATATATGTAACAGGGAATAAGTTATATTATGTAGATGTTATGGCCACAGTCCAGATTGTGTAGAAGGGCTAATATAGCCCATAAGACATTCAGGTGTGCAGCAGACAAAGTGATATAATGGTAGGGGCTGAGAGAGCTTTTTTGTTAAAACTTTCTTTCTGAAGGTTGTAGAGTTTGTTTGGAATAAGGATTATTTTGAGATTGTAGTCTTGCGCATCCACCGGTACCAACCAAGATTCTGTAGACGATGGGAACCTATCCACTTCCGGGTTAGTTTTTCGCTTTTAACCTTTTGTTGGGTGGAAGGAGTCTAAGTTAGCATTGTTTGCGATTTACTTTGTTATGACAACTTGGCAGTAATGAAGACAACATAACCATACATATGTCATAGTTATCAAACTTTAAGAAACTATTAAGCTTCATCAGTTAACATTACATTAAACTGTCATTAAAGGTGCAGTAGGTAAGACTTATAAAACTAACTTTCTGTCATTTTTGCTGAAACTGACCCTATGTTCAAGTAGAACTACATGAAGCAGGTCATTTAAAAAAAAATCCAGCTCCTCTGGCTCCACCTACAGCCTGTAGTGAGATTTGCAAAAATCCAGCGCTCCCTGTTCAGATGCACCAATCAGGGCCAGTGGGGGGTGTCTAATTGCGTGTCAATCACTGCTCATGCACACACATTCATTCTCCCTTGTGGGGGGAGGGGCTTAGGAGACAATTTTGAGCTTTAGTGGAAAGGGGGGAGGGACTGAGAAGTTGTCGATGTTCAAATTTTTTGGCTAAGTCCTGGATCTTCACAATCCGACCTACAGCACCTTTAAGAGGTTGGTTTTTACATTAGCTGTCGTGTCAATTCTCAAAAATACTTGAAAAACTATTTGTCAAAAGGCTAGATAATTTCATTGATAAAAACAATTTACTAATGGACAGTCAGTATGGATTCAGATCTGGTAGATCAACGTCTATGGCACTTATTGAGTTAGTTGAAAGATTAACAAATTGTATTGAAAATAAAAACTATGCAGTGGGGATTTTCATAGATCTGAAAAAAGCTTTTGATAGCTGTTGATCACAAAATCCTGTTAAAAACATTGGAAAGGTATGGCATAAGAGGTGTGGCCTTTAACTGGATAAAAAACTATATTGAAAACAGGAGTCAGTTTGTTCAAATGGGTAATCACCGGTCAGTGAGAATATTTCCTGTGGCGTTCCACAGGGGTCAGTTTTAGGCCCAAAAATGTTTATCCTTTACTTAAATGACATTTGTAAATCATCATATGTACTAAAATTTACTATTTTTGCAGGCGAAACAAATATCTTTGGTTGTGGGGATAACTTGCAGCAGACGCTGGAAATGGTCACTAATGAAATTATTAAATTAAAACTCTGGTTTGATTCAAATAAGTTATCTTTAAACTTGAACAAAACTAAAGTCATGATATTTGGAAATCGCACTATAAATACAGATGTTAAAATAGTAATTGATAATGAAACAATTGAAAAAGTCTATGAAAATAAATTTCTGGGTGTTCTTGACCATAAACTCTGCTGGAAGCCACACATTAAATATCTGTGCATGAAGATAGCCAGGGATATTGGTATGTTGAGCAAAACTAGATACATCTTGAACAAAAATACATTAAATACTCTGTACTGCACACTTATTGTACCATATATGTTATATTGTGTGGAAGTTTGGGGAAATACCTACAAAAGCAACTTGCAAAAAATGTTGCGCATTGCAAAAAAGAGCAATTAGGATATAAAATCACATCGGCTATTATGAGCACACCAATCATCACACCAAATTTATGGACATTGTTACATTCAAAACTGCACAATTGATGTTTAAAGTTAAAGAAAATAATTTACCATGTAACATACGTGCAATGTTTAATGAAAGAGACAGGGGATATCATCTAAGAGGTCATTGTATGTTCAAGCAACCTCTTGTGCGAACTACTGTTAAAAGCATGTGCGTTTTCAGTTTGTGGGGTGACCTGAACAATGACATCAAACAGAGCCATAATATCATTCAGTTCAAAAATAGATTAAAGACATCATTACTTGACCAATACAGAAAAGAATAAACTGAAACACAGGATTGTAATTTGTAATTTAAAGGTATTGTTGTATATTATTGTATTGTTGTAAGTTATTGTAAGAACGAAAGATTGTATGCTGTATTTGCATATCTATTTACTTTGTATTATTATGATTTTGTGAAATAAGGGGCAGGACCAAATAAGCTATTTGCTTCCGCCTGCTCCTTCCCGAACTAATCCCTTTTTATATTTTTTATTTTGTTTTGTTTTTTGATTCTGATTGTTTGTGTTTTATTTTCTGTTTTAAAAAAATGTTTTGTCTTGCAACATTGTTGATTGTTCGAGATAAATAAATAAATGAAATGAAATGTATAATATCCTTGACCTCAAATAAAGTGAAATAATTAGTACTTGTCATGAAGATGTCAAGTGTTATAAGACCAGATTGACCACAGTGAATACAGTTGCGAGAAAATGCAGGTGTTGCGTCAGTTTTATGACCCGAGATTGCTCCGGTGCCACCGGAAATTCCTCCGGATGTCCCTCATTTCGGCCGGATGTCCGTCACCTTCCTCTTTCTTTGTGTTGGCGTTCTAACCTCCGGTGGATTTGTGAGGACTATGGTTAACTGCTCCTCAGATCTCTGTCCAATCTGAGTTTTCTGTCGCACGACTAAAACAACTTTTGAACGTACACACGTTCCACCAAAACAAGTTCCTTCCAGAGGCTATTTTGCAGAGGCACCGTGGCTCCGTTTGGAGTCTTAGCGCCGCCCATGATGATTGTGATTGGTTTAAAGAAATGCCAATTAACCAGAGCATGTTTTTCTCCCATACTGGAATGCTGTGTGGACTAGCCAGACCTTCCTCCGCAGCGCTGTGGAGGAAGGTCTGGCAATGCGAGACTAGTCTTACCCACATCAAGTGTTACCGTCATTTTCATTAAAGGAGAACGTGTATACGTATGTATAAGTATGAGGCAAATCATAGAAAGCTGTAGATTGAAGTTTTAGAAGGAGGAAGTCATTTTGCAAATAATTAAACATTTACACAAAAAAAACAATAAATTCAACTTGAAGTTATGTATTCCGGGACAAAATATGTTTTCCTCGAAATATAATTGAGGATGCAGTTTAGCTGTATGGGAACATAATTTTAAGTTTTTTTTAAATTTTATTTTTAATTTTTTTTATGTCAGAACCATTACATGAAATGGAAAATTCCTGATGTCTCATAAATCAGGTTACACACACTTCCATGACATACCTATCTATCTATCTTTATCTGGGAAATGAATGCAGAGTTATGTGGAAAAAAGTTGTGCAACACAGGTTTCTGTGATGAACCGATAAGAAGTTGTGGTTTCCTTTTACACCTTTCAAATACGTTGATTTATCTCGTTTCTTCCTGTAATTAATTGTTTTCCCTCGAGAGCGGGTAACCTCCTTTTTTTCCCATTCTTTCCAATAATTTTTCATTCTGGAGCACATCTCATGATGTTATACACGTGTGTGTGTGTGTGTGTGTGTGTGTGTGTGTGTGTGTGTGTGTGTGTGTGTGTGTGTGTGTGTGTGTGTGTGTGTGTGTGTGTGTGCGTGGTTACTAACAGTAGCAGTAAAGTGAAGCAGTGAACTCTACTTAATGAATAAGACGTGATTATCTTGCTGCGTTTGTAGCTGCAGGATCAACATTAGAGAGACTATTAAGATTTTATAAGGTAGATACTCAGACATTACCTTCAGGGGCAATAAACACACACACACACACACACACATACACACACAGAGGGAAAGAACGTGTGCGTCACAATTGACCCAGTGTCTGACCTGAGCAGGAATCCACAGAGACCAGCTCTCATCCTGCAGGGAGACACACCGTTAGCCTTTAACCTGACCAGGGAGTGAGAGTGAGAGTGAGAGTGTGTGTGTGTGTGTGTGTGTGTGTGTGTGTGTGTGTGTGTGTGTGTGTGTGTGTGTGTGTGTGTGTCCCAAATGTAAACAGACAAAAACAGAGACAGAAGGGAGATGGAGGGGCATATAACATGTGTTTAAAGGGGAGATTTTTACCTGTAACTTGTTTTTAACAACACGCACACATGCACACACACACACACACTTACACAAACAATGTCGGGAAAGCACACGTTCTTTTGATCACAGAGTTAACACAGGTGCACGTATGAATATGTGGAAATTGAATATTTGGAAACGCTGCTGACCCCATGTTATTCATCAGAAGTAAGACATATCAAAATATAATATAATATAATCTGTAGAATCTGGTGGAGCGGCATGTGCACCCGCTGAGACTCGTTAATCAGCACGAGGGCCGCCTATGATAAACACTGAACAAAATTATAAACGCAACACTTTTTTTTTGCCCCCATTTTTCATGAGCTGAACTCAAAGATCTAAGACTTTTTCTATGTAAACAAAAGGCCTATTTCTCTCAAATATTGTTCACTAATCTGTCTAAATCTGTTAGTGAGCACTTCTCCTTTGCCGAGATAATCCATCCACCTCACAGGTGTGACTTATCAAGATGCTGATCAGACAGCAGGATTATTGCACAGGTGTTCCTTAGGCTGGACACAATAAAAGGCCACTCTAATGCTACGTTTACACGTGGCCGGCTATTGTCATAAACAGACATTTCAACCTCTCGGTTTTCAAAAATAACATCGTGCACAGCTGTCAGTTTTCAGAAGTGTTCGTTTACACGTACCCATGTATATATGCCGTCAATGACGTCAAGAGCATGCCAAACCTATAGGTGGCAGTGTAACGAGAAGCTCAAGCCCACGTTAGCCAATCAGAATCCCGAATAATAGCAACAACAGCAACGAATCACTTCCTCTCTCTTCTCTTCCTCACTTCCTCGGCTGCCTAAACCTCCGTTTGTCTCAGTTTACATGCAAACGTGCAAACGAAGTTTTCCAAAATCTCCACTCTGGCCGGATTTTTTGGAAAGAATCGTTTTCAGAGGCGAATTCTCCGTTTCCGTGTAAGCGAAGGGCACAAACGAAGGGAAATGTCTCCGTTTTTCAAAATAACCATGTACGTGTAAACGGGGTATATAATGTGCAGTTTTACTGTATTGGGGGTGTCCGGGAGGGGTCCAAAAACCAGTCATTATCTGGTGTTATGGTTATGGTTAGGGTTCATCCGTGAAGAGAACACCTCTCCAAAGTGCCAGACGCCATCGAATGTGAGCATTTGCCCACTCAAGTTGGTTATGACGACGAACTGCAGTCAGGTCAGAGAGAGAGAGAGAGAGAGAGAGAGAGAGAGAGAGAGAGAGAGAGAGAGGGAGAGAGAGAGAGCAATGGTTGAACCCTAACCCTACCCCTAACCTTAACACCAGATACTTACTGGTTTTCGGACCCCTCCTGGACCCCCCACCCCCCCCCCCCAATACAGTAAAACTGCACATTTTAGAGTGGCCTTTTATTGTGTCCAGCCTAAGGGACACCTGTGCAATAATCCTGCTGTCTGATCAGCATCTTGATAAGTCACACCTGTGAGGTGGATGGATTATCTCGGCAAAGGAGAAGTGCTCACTAACAGATTCAGTCAGATTTGTGAACAATATTTGAGAGAAATAGTTCTTTTGTGTACATAGAAAAAGTCTTAGATCTTTGAGTTCAGCTCATGAAAAATGGGGGCAAAAACAAAAGTGTTGCGTTTATAATCTTGTTCAGTATATATGTTAAAAATATGATAACGTAATGTTAAAAACATCTTTACCCTTTCAACTTTCCAGTAGTTGTCAAATCTTGTGTGCCATGTGTCTCTGCCCGTCTGGTGCTGAAGGAGAGTTAAAACCAACGCCAATCAGCATTTCAAATTCAGACGTCAAGGCTTAAGAATGTGAATATTGTCACGCAGAATAACTCCAGGATGTTCATAACTGTTTTTCTTTGTGTTTTGATTTCTGAAAGTCAAATGTAAATGTAAAAGTGTGTCAGTGTGTCTTTGGCTGTAACTGGTTTATTGTTCCAGGGTTAGGTTTAGACTAGATTTAACTTATTTGACAAGAGTTTTGCCTCCTGTTAGTTTTTGACGCTCATGTGGAAAAAATCCAATGAAAACATACTGACCTCATGCGGGACTGTGGGATGGGAAATTTGTAAAACGCACACACACACACACACACACACACACACACACACACACACACACACACACACACACACATACATTATTTTGATAGCTGCTCAATCAGACGGATATAAAAACATAAATTGGCAGACTCTTGTACGAACAAATATCCAATTATCATTTTTGACATGCTTTTGATAATCTATTAGTCTGAGTCTGATTGCAGCTTGTTAAATGTGAATATCTTCTACTTTCTTCTAGTACAAAACAAGACATTTGAGGACGTCACCTTGGGCTTTTTTGGGAAACACTGATCCACATTTTTTGCCATTTTCTGACATTTTAGAGACCAAACAACTCATCCATTCATCCAGAATGAAAATAGAAAGTCTTTAGTTGCAGCCTGTGTGTGTGTGTGTGTGTGTGTGTGTGTGTGTGTGTGTGTGTGTGTGTGTGTGTGTGTGTCAGAGAGAGAGAGTAAGAAAACCATAAGAGATGGAAAAATGAAGAGGTTATACTCACAATCATACTGTAATGTGACTGCGTGTGTGTGTGTGTGTGTGTGTGTGTGTGTGTGTGTTCAGTGCAGCCTCCCAGGAGGTGTTGCCCGTACCTTGTGGTATCATGCAGTGAACCTTGACCTCTAACCCTTCTGTGATTATAAGAGGCAGAGTTATGGGAGGAGGAGGAGGGGAGGAGAGGGACGGCAGAACGCAGAAGGCCGAGGAAAGATGAGAAGACAAAACTGAAGGAGACAAACTTAATGACAGATGAATGAGAAGTGGGGGGGGGGGGGGAAGACTTTGGGAGGGTTAGGTGTCAATAAAGGAGGCAATGGAAATAAAAGAAGCGCTAGAAAGGTAGGAAGGAGGAAGGGAGGGAGGAAGGGAGGGAGGGATGACACATCGGGCAGAAGGGTTTTCTGAGGTTAATGAACCTGTCAACCACCTGAGACGAAACAGAACTGCGGAGGAAGGTCAGACTGGTGTTAATTAAAAGTGTGTGTGTGTGTGTGTGTGTTCTTGTTTAACTATATTCGTGGGGTCCAAAAACCGGGAATACAGTATACTTGTGGGGTCCGGACAGCTTTGTGGGGCCAAAATGCTGGAGCCCACAACTTTAAAGGTCTGTTTGAGGGTTAAGACTTGGTTTTAGGATTAGGGTTAGAATGAGGTTCTGGTTAGGGTGAGGGTAAGGGTTAAGGTTAGGCATTTAGTGGTGATGGTTAAGGTTAGGGTAAGGGGCTAGGGAATGCATTATGTCAATGACGGGTTCCCACAAAGATAGTGAAACGCACTGTGTGTGTGTGTGTGTGTGTGTGTGTGTGTGTGTGGAGAAAAGAAATAGGAAGTGAGTTTTTTTTGGGGTTGTTTTGATTGTTTGTCCGTCAGCAGGGTTGCATAAAAACTACTGGCCATATTCTGATGCAACTTGATGCGACCCCATTAGCGAAGTGGATCTGAATCACAGGGCGGACACACTCTATTTTTGTTAGCATTGTGAAGTATGGCATACTGTATGTGCTGCATTCATGTGGCGGTGGAATAATCTGAAAAATGAGTTGCCGACTGGGAAAATTAGGGCATGCCTTGGTTGAAGGTCTGCGCTCTCTGTGCTCTTCTAGTTTTTTTTGTTGTTGTTGTTATTACTGTAATTTATTTGGTTTGCTCGGCTTGTGTTGCATACCATATGGACACACACACACACACACACACACACACACACACTGACACTGGTTAACGTTGCACAGTTGGAAGCTGACAGACGCCCCTGATCTTTAACTGGGTACCAGATAAGAGACGATGGTTACAGATTACAGCTTGTAGTTAGATGAACTACATGTACTGATAGCGTGGTTTACATCACACACACACAGACACACACACAGACACACACACACACACACACACACAGAGACACAGACACAGACAGACAGACTAAGATTACCTGCAGGGAGGTTTTTATACGCTGTACTTCTCACAATGTCAGCTTCAGTTTTTTGGGGTCAGAAGTTTTACCTTACTGATGCTCTTTCGTCAGGGGTTCAGGAGGTTCAAAGAAAACACACACACACACACACACACACACACACACACACACTTACTCTGTTCTACTTGACTTACTTTGACACCTCGCTCTGTTTCACCCCAGATGTTTACCAAACACTCTGTAACACTTCTTTAAGAGTCTGTGTCTGCGTGCGTGCGTGCGTGCGTGCGTGCGTGCGAGCATGCGTGCGTGCAACACTTGAAATGCAACGTTCTGCTCGTTCTGAAGTGGCATGTTCGAGTGATTTAGAGCGAGTTTGTGCAGTTAAGAGAGTTTGTAAGTTTGTAGAAACGCTCATCATACAAACCTGACAGAAAAAGTAAGAAAGAAAGCTTTAGAAAAATAATCTGAAAATGGTCTTGCGTGAGGCTTAATCTCAGGAGAGTGACCAACTGCCACTTGGCTTGTTTGAAAGCCATGATGTCTCTCTCTCTCTCATGGGGGGGCCAAATTCTCTGGGCGGGCAAAGCAGAGAAAGGGGAGGTAACCTTTCCCCTTATGACATCATAAAGGGAAGATTCCAGATCGGCCCATCTGAGCTTTCATTTTCTCAAAGACAGAGCAGGATACCCAGGGCTCGGTTTACACCTATCACCATTTCTAGCCACTGGGGGACCAAAGGCAGGCTGGGGGAATTAATATTATTGTTAAAAAACCTCATAAAGTGAAATTGTCATGCCATGGGACCTTTAATAAGGGAAATAGGAGCTTCTGACATCACCCGTAATCAGTCTTAATACTGACCCAATAACACGGAGATAACGGGTCAGGATGAAGAGTGTTGAATTCAGGACAAATTATAACATCCAGGCTACATTCCTGAAGTGATGTCAGTTAAAGAGCCGAGTTCATCAACCTCTCTGTCCCTTCTTCCCATGAGCAGCATGACACGAGGAAGAAAAAAAGATTCCAGTGGTCTGAGAGTCTCTGAGGACTCCTTAATAAAATATGTCCTCCTTTTTAGAATTATACACAGTCCCGTGCGTGCGTGCGTGCGTGTGTGTGTGTGTGCGTGCGTGCGTGTGGAGACTCATGTTGCACTGTCATGACTGATTCTCCCAAAACGAAGGAAACTCCTTCGATGCAGTGACTTTTCCCAACAGATCAACCGAGCTCTGATAAGTTTGGATAGAAAGAAGGAAAGAAAGAAAGAAAACACACACACACACACACACACACACACACACACACACACACACACACACACACACACGCTAAAACACACTCACACACACACTCACTCTGCTCTACTTGACTTACTTTGACACCTCGCTCTGTAACACTTCAACCTCTTTAAGAGAGTGTGTGTATGTGTGTGTGTGTGTGTGTGCGTACGTAGACTCATGTTGCACTGTCATGACTAATTCTCCCAAAACGAAGGAAACTCCTTCGATGCAGTAACTTTTCCCAACAGATCAACCGAGCTCTGATGAGATCGGCTAGAAGGTTTTGGTACAGTGAAAAACCAAATAATATGTAGACGTTTCTTCTCATGTAACCAGCCACAAGAAAACCAGATCTTCAGAGTTTCTTTAAGTCTTCTCTTGAAAGACAATGCTGCATGTGTAAACACGTTCAAAATGATTCTGGGAGAATATGTGCGATGACAAGATTAATATCAGTTTTTATATTATACCCCAGGGCCAATTTTTAGTCCCAGGCCTGCACAGGTCTCCACATTGAGTCTTTCTACTCTTAAGAATAATGTCGTACGAAATTACAGCGAGCGCCGGTGACGAGCAGTCACATGACCATAGGCGTAGATTTTTGGGGGGAAGCAGGGGTATATGTCCCCCCGAATATTTAAGAGGTAGATGTGTCCCCCTCAAATAATATGGAAGACAACCCACTCCCCGAAAAGAGGTACAAATTATCATCCACGGGGCTCAAAACACAGGGTTGCGTAAATCTACGATGTAAGACTTTACACTGTATATACTGGCAGCCATCAGACACCCGCCCCCCCCAATGTTGAAACTAAACCTATGCCCCTTGCACATGACAGTTAAGTTTAGCGGTCTTTACAGTTAAGCTGAGAAAAGGTGACCGTGAGCCTGGTACAGAGCACCGTCAGGTGACGCGTTATTATGGATCCCACGTAACTTCTAGGCAAGTCCCGCTCTACGAAGCAGCCTGATTGGTTGGGGTTAGGCATTGACCTTGAGTGGTTAAGGTTAGGACTGGTCAGGGGATAGGACCTGAACATATTGGGTTACGTTACCATGCATAAGCATGGACGCCTGGCCAATAGTAGTGTGTGAATGCTGTTGAAGGGCAGGGCTTGCCTAGAAGTTGCGTGGGTTCCATAATAACACTGATGTGACATTTTAGCGTCCGTTACGGTTGAGTTTAGCCGACAAAAGGTGACTGTCATACGGAGATGACAGTTAAGTTTTGGGTCAGGGTTACTAAAAGACACTCGAACGCTGTGTAACCAGTAACATAGCTCAAACACGGCATTCGACTGGTCGTGACTGTTTTCCCAAGATGGCGCCTGCCTGTATACGTGAACAGTGCAGTCTTTAAAATCTTTTTAATAAACTGTCTGTACACTTACAAAGTTCTCAATGCTTCGGTTTTCATGTAGGGACCCTCATTATGCTACCATGGAAGTGTGGTGCTATTTTGAGCTTTGTTAGTGGTTAGAAATAGCGACTTCTTTTTACTTTTGCGTGCCCTGACGACTAGCGTTATAAGCTAATTAGCGGTTTGCGGTAAAACTGGTCACATTCAATTAGCATGAAAACAAATCCCAGAGAACGGTCGACTCGGTACCCATGTGTTATTAACCCCTAGGTTCATTTTGCTCCGGATTTGTCCTTTAAGCAAACAGACAATGTTCTATTTTCTTTCTTTAATTTGACTTGGAGAAGAAAAAGTACCGTCGTTCCGGTGCGATCCCGCAGCACTACTGTTCACCCCTGGTATTTGGGTTAACAGACAACGATAGCCAAGAAAAAATATATGTTTCTCGTGTTTTCTTCTGTCCAACTATACCTCCTACTCGTTTTGTAAATGTTCCGGCAATAATGGAAACTGATTGATGACTTGATGCACATTTTTTAATCTCCAAAGCAGCGTTGCGTAACTTTGCTGATAAGGAACAAAATGATCCGTTTTCTAAATTACTCCTTTGAGTGTCCAAAAGCATTGGACCAGCAGGTTTATGTTCCAGCTACAGTGCTCTAAATAAATTGTTAGTATTCCTCATAAGGGTGCTCGGATCATAACGGCTGTTGGCCCGTTTCCAACTTCTACACGGTGATGTTGGAAGTCCGAGAGTGGCAGCATCTTCCCTGTGACAGGAAGCACTGAGTTTTACAGGAAATATGGTCTTTATTTGGGGGGAACACACATGAAACCCTCAGGATCCCTTTCTTTCCTCTCCTTTGATCTGTTTTACTATAATGACCGTGTTGACGTGCTGCTACCGTGCGCTGGTTTGTATTCGAGGTGTAGTTTATTCAGCGAGATGGCAGTTTTTGTCTTCGCAGCCGCAACGACCCTGTTGTGATAAATCAGCCTCGAAACTGGGTTCATGTTTCTTCTGGATGTCTGGACTCCCAGCTGTCAGCGTCTCTGTAATGTTTATTATCTTCTAGCCTGGGATTTATCTTTGCTCCTGATGTGGGTCACAGCCTCACATGTTTGAGCTACGGCTGTGACATCATGATGCATTTTCATTGCAACCAGAGAAGGTCACAGAATCTCTGCTTTTTGACCCTCATATTGTCTTCGGGTCAAATTTGACCCGTTTTCAAAGTTAATTATTTTTTTTATCTGAAATCCATGGAAAAAAACTTCAGAAACACCGGAAGAAAGCGTCAAAAACGTTGGAAAAAGTGACTAAATGTAGGGGAAAAGAAGTGTCTAAAACGTTGAAAATAGCGCCATGGATGTCAAAAAAAAGGGACAAAGACATTGGATAAAATGTTATTGAAAATAGGGACCAAAAATGTAAAAAAACAACACAAAAACGTCGTAAAAAAACATGACATCTGTAAAGAGCAACAAAAACGTTGGGATAGGGGAAAAAACTTTTTAATGGTCAAAGGGAAGACAACGCAAGGGTTGAAGTTTGGTGGGATGCAAATCTACATTATACAATCATTTATTATAAATTTGCCCCTTGTTCCATGTCTGGTTTTCGGCTGAATACCTCTTCTCCATTACAAAAATTTCAAAACGTACAGTCCCAATCTTTTTGTTTGTGTAATGCCTAGTTCACACTACACGGCCGACAGTTTGTGAAACTCCTCAACAAAAGCCTCAGATCAGAGGAAAAAACGGCACCCGTAAATTGGCATTTACGACTTTTATTTAGGTTTCTAATGGCGGCGCCCTCTAGTGACCGTAGTGGTTATGACTGCAGCAAAGCAAGAAGTAAGGTGAGGAAGTATAAGAGCGTCAAATGTCCTGGTAGCGTAGCAGCTCGATTGGTTGGGGTTAGGATAAGCCGATTGGTCAGGGAGTAGGACCTGTACAAATCGGGTTACGTTACCTTGCGTAAGCATGGACGCCTGGCCAATAGTAGTGTGTGAATGCTATTGAAGGGCAGGTCTTGGCGTGGCCCTAGTAGGATTCGTAAATATGCGTCCTGGTAAGGAGGCAGGTTGGGGGGGGGGTGAGTAATGTCAGATTTGAACTCAAACCACCATCTTTTTATCAACTTAACTAAGTAGTTTTGATGCCTAAACGGAGCCAACCTGCGACCGTTTTGCAACGTTAACGACGTGTTTTAACCCTTTGTGTTGTCTTCCTCGTCGACCTGCAACTTTTTATTTTTCTGGGTCAAAATGTAAAACAATATCCAACGCATTCGTCGTCTGTTTCGACACATTTGTCACTTTTTTGGAAGTTTCTGTCAATATTTTTCTGCACTTTTTTTGACATTTTTTTAAGCTTTTCCCATGTTTTTGTCACTTTTCCTGGCGTTTTTGTCACTTTTTTTCAATTTTTTTGTCACTTTTTTCTGCTCTTTTGACATTTTTTTCCTACGTTTTTCAACGTTCTATTATCAAATTTTTCTTTACATACTATAAAATTGAATTGAAGTAGTGAACTGATCACTTATTTAACTCGTGAAGAGCCTTGTATTGAACCATCCACGTTATTTTGTTTTAAAATTTGGTTGAAAGAAACCTACATTTCTGATATAGAAACCTTTTGAAAATGGGTCCAATGTGACCCGAGGACAACAACAGGAGGGTTAAAGACGTGTTTAAAACTGCGACCGTAACCTTCTCTTTAGATAGAAGTTGTATTTTTTGCCACCGCTCGTGGCGCTATACTTTATGAAAACGTTCCTGTGGGTCATATTACAGGGTAGGAATGAATGGTCCATCTTGTCGTACGGTTCAGAGGACTTGTTGCTTGAGCGCTACAGTATGTGTGAACTGTTCCGAGACCCGAGCCAAGAGGCATTCCTCACATTCCAGATATCTAGCAGGCCAAATATCTGGAACTGTCCTGCAAGAGATGCGTGATAAGTTTTAGTGATAACTGTTTGTTGGCCACGTCGAGCAACTCCTTTTACATCACACATAGTCGTTTGTTCTATTAGGAATTGTCACTACCCGATGTTGCACATGCTCAGATTTAAACGGTTTACGGCATAACGTGTCATACTGAAATTTGTGAAGTCCATAAAATAAACTCTTCTCATTACAAACAATAACAGAAGATGGAAATCATTTCAAAACCGTTTTAGCTATTTTAGCCGTTTTAGTTTGATTGCTAACGTTAGCTCAAAACGCCATTCAAGTGACAGCCTTTGTTGTGTCTGATTGCTAACTTGTAGCCAGCAGTGAACCAACTTCGTCATGTAGGTCCATTTTTACTGTATTGACATTACAGAAGTCTCTCGTTAGCATCTTGTAGGCTACTTGCACTAAACTGCAAAGTGACGCATGCGCAACTCACATCTGCACTCGACATCGGGTAGTGACAGTCATTTTTGTTTAAAATATGGGCTCAGGGTTGGGATTAGGCAGCTAGACAATTTAGTCAAGGCTTGGGTAAGAAAAAGACCTTTTGGAGCTGAAAGCAAATGCATCCGCCTGCCTCATTTCTTTAACTCAAACTGCCAACAAGCCCCCGTCATGGTTGCTGACTTCAGTCGGCCTGGCGGGTTAAATTATGGATAAATAAATGTGACTCGACCACTGATATAATAGCCGGTTAAGTTATTTCTCTGTCTGAGGCAGTTTTCGTTGTTTAAAGTCTCCTCCGAAATGCTGAAACGTGATATATTAAGTGGCCGCAGTTATCTGTGTCAAGGTTCAAAGGGAAACTCTTTAACTGTGATTTACGTAGAGCTCCGAGCCGAGAGGCCCAAAAGTGAGCGGCTGAAATAAAGAGGACACGCGGAGCGATCTTGATGCCTCGCTGGAGAAAGATCAGAGACATTTAGAGATGAATGATCCCAAGAAAAAAGGATTTGCCACTAAAATCGCCTCTTTTCTTTTTTTAGAGAGGTTCAGACACGTGCGCACACACACACACACACACCCACACACAGTCTTGGACACAATGCAGAGGACTGAACCAAGGCCAACATTCAACATAAACAATAAAATGATAAGGACAAGCGTGCAGGCGTGTGTGTACGTGGGGGTGTGCGTGTGTGTGTGTGTGTGTGTGTGTGTGTTTGTGTGGAGAAATGATGCACACGCTGACATTTTAAGAGATGTCATCATTATCTGTCCTTCAGGTAATCTTTCTCCTTATCCGTCTTCTCTCTCTTTTGGAAAAAAAAAAATCATCTGCCACATAATGCGTCAGTTTCATACATGAACCAGCTGCTCCGTCTGCTCTGCATCGTGCGGATGCTGTAGACCGACATTTTACAATCTCTTTATGAGAAGTCTCGCACAAATGCCTCGATCTCGGTTCCTCTTTTAAAATGAATGCGCTGTCGATGTCTTCTATGACGTGGTTGATTACGTTACTGTTGATCATCTGTCCATCATCATATAAAGCCCGTCCTGACAATCTGATTGGTCCAAACAGCTCTTGTTCGAGCATAGTTGCTCCACAACGGATCAAGTCCAGACCGAACTTACCAACCTCAAATGTTGTGGGCGGGGCTAAGTTCAGCTGGCATCCAGGCTAGAGGAAAGTAAACCCACCAACATTTTCCATTTTTATCTAAATCTTCATCTAAATCATCACGCACTCCCTTCAGGGGGAATAAATTAGAGAATGTAAATGGGCCGAGCAGCAGTTTTTGCGGCTAAATATGATCTGGCTGTTTTGGCGTGTTGTCCGGAAAGTAATGGAGCATAAATCAAAGTGTTTTATTGCTGCTGATGTTGGAACAAGAGTGTATGCATCCATTCCTGCAAGAGGAAGGCTGGATATGGGGAAATATTATAGTTTAATAGCCAGATCAGATTGATCAAAGACTGAATGAGTTATGATTACAAAAAAGCATGAGAGATTTTTGTTAAAACTTCTAAACACCGCACATGGTTCATTAATGTATCATTCATAATAATTGAATCCTGGCAGGTTGAAGGGGCCACTCTCTCTCTCCTCTGCCAAAGTCCTTAACTTTAGTTTTGGGTTGCCTGGAAACCCCCTTTAATAATGACCGTCACTGTAGTGAGCTCTTTTGATTTGAGACTCTTCAGAGAAGATGACTGAAAGGCAAAGTGGAAGTATAGAAGAAAAAGCAGAATAGGAGTGATTGTGGTCTTTCTGTCTGATGCCACCTCTGCAGGTTTATTAAGGGAAGAGGGAAGAAAAGAGAAATAAAGGACAGGGTGGCTCAAGGAGGAATTTGGAGGTTGGGTTTTTGTCGGTGAACCTGAAAGAGGTGTGTGTGAGCCTGCAGAATAAAAGCAGGAGAGGGTTGAAAGAGTCAGTAAAGAGGTAAGATGAGTGTTTGAGTGGGATTATTTTCACGAGAGGGATCAGACGGTAAAGTCCCGGACACACCAACAAAAACGACCCAAAGAGCTCTGGAAAAGAAAACAGCAGGGTTGTCCGGCAAAAAATTGGAACATGGTTCAACTTTCAGTTTCATTTTTATAGTGTCAAATCATCACAGACATTGTCTCAGGACACTTTACAGATAGAGTAGTTCTGGACCACACAATAACTTACAAAGACCCAACAAATCCGATGTACGAAATACGCCAATGTGCTTTTTTTTGCACAAACATGAGGCTCAAGGCACAGTTTGTTATCGAGGACAGAAAGCAGCTGAAAAAAGTGAAGAAGGAAAGTGTTGAAGGGAGGAGGTGGTAATTGTTTAGCTGGCAAAACACACGGCCCTTGTAAGTTATTGATACTCTGACATTTAAGCTCGCTGACACGAAATGGTTCGACGTCCTTGACTTCATCTCCATGTCAGCTGGCCGCCTGCTACTGGATCCACCATGAAAAACAAACACCAGGCCAGGAAGTGTTTAGACTGGGGTTGAAACATGAGCAGTCCTGGAAGGGGTGGTGGGGGGGGACCAAACTGACACCAACCTTTAGTCAGTCGAATTTACATAGCTCATTTCCACAGAGCGACCGCAACGGAAACATGAGAACATCTGGACTGCAGCTAGCAGGCTAGAAGCTGGAGTTGGTGTTGGATTTTGGCCCATTTTTGGCCTAAACAAGGTTACAGAAGTGCTTATCATGATTCAAATTAAAGGTGCTCTAAGTGATGTAACGCGTTTTTTAGGCTACAACATTTTTTGTCACATACAGCAAACATCTCACATCTCACTATCTGCTAGCTGCCTGTCCCCTGAACACACTGTAAAAAAACATCTCCTCACTATCTGCTAGCTGCCTGTCCCCTGAACACACTGTAAAAAAACATCTCCTCACTATCTGCTAGCTGCCTGTCCCCTGAACACACTGTAAAAAAACGCGGTCTCTGTAGACAGCCCAGGCTCCACAAACGGCAACAAAAACAAACTGTGCCAACCTGCACCACCAAACATAACAAACAGTCTTCCAGCCAATAACAAGAAGGAGTTGGTTGAGCCATCACTGCAGCAGCGTTAGCACGTAGGCTACTTCCACAATGCGTATTCATGACTCAACCAACTCCTTGTTATTGGCTGGAAGACTGTTCGTTATGTTTGGTGGTGCAGGTTGGCACAACCTGCACAACGAACCATAACAAACAGTGTTCCAGCCAATAAGCGACAAGAAGGATTTGGTTGAGTCATGAATACGCATTGTGGAAGTAGCCAATTAATGCGATAATGAATCGCATCGCGTCGGCCCTTAATCGCATCGCGATTAACGCTGACAGCCCTAAAATGAATACCCAAACTTAAAAATGAAAGCTTAAAAGCTAGCATCTAGAATTGGCGTTGGATTTTGGCCCCATTGACTCATCAAACAAACGGCTTCATTTATATTAAAAAACAAAGTTACAAAAGGTCTTAACGTGATTAAAAAAAAACAGAACATATTGAACCTAAAAGGCAGAAATTAAAAATGCGAAAGGGAAGAGAATGAATTTAATACAAAAAATATCCAAAAAAAGAAGGACATGTTTTAAAGTAAATACCCAAACAGTAATAGTTAGAAGTTGAACTTTTCGATCACAGGCAGGTACATGAAGCGGTTTTGTCCGGATGTGTCCTGACAGTGCTTTCAGTTAAGCAGAAAGAAGGAGAAGGGAGACATCGCTACCTGAATTCCCTCCAACAACAAACAGACGAGTTGAGTTTCAGACCTCGGCAGGAATTATGTGTAACTGGATACCTCGCTGGTGTTTCCAGGAAAACGACACAGAGCAGGACGCCTTGAGGAGGAGCAGCTAAAACTCTCCAATTCAGTTTCTTTGCTGGGGGAAAAAAACTACATACTTTATTTACTCATGATGATACAAGGTAGTTTGCTCAGCAGCCAGTCTAAGGGGGGCTTTCACACCTGAAAGTCCTAACCACCGAGGTTCATGTTTTTTGCATTTGATCCGGTAAGTTTTGGTTTCACACTGTAGTTATGCAAGCGCACTAAAGATCTATACGTGACAAAACTACGTCCTGCCGTCATCACATACGTGCGCCGCGTCTCCCGACAGTTGTAACTGATTGGTTTGTAGACGGGCTTCCTCGTCCTCTCGTATCCTCTCTCTGTGTCCAGACTGATCTCATGAAATGGTATGTATGCCACGCCACTTCATGTGACATTTTGGCGTGTTATCAAGACGCATAATCGCATTTTAGCGTGTTTATCAACGCCGTTTGGCCTCCATTGACTTACAATACCTTGCGATTGCGTGTCAATTTACGCCGTAGCGAGTAGTACGAAACCCCGAAAATCCACATAGGGAGGTTGGTCGGGGTGGTGGATGGGTCAAACAACACAACACTTTCATCCAGGAGACCGGGGATTGTGTCCTGTGTGTCACGTTTTCCTAAACCCAACCGTCCCGTTATTGTTTTCCTAAACCCAACCGTCCGAAAAGCGATGTCTGCGTCTTGATAACACGCCAAAATGGCATACGAATTGGCGTGTCATACATACGCCACTTCTTGAGATCAGTCTGCAACCCGTCCGCTGTATACGGCGTAGACATACACGCGGATAGCTCAAAATGCGTACAGATAACACGCCACTTGGCTTTAGAAAGTGGCGTGTATGTTTACACGAAGTCATGATGTCACGTTGCCGTGTCAGAGTTTTATTAACTGACTACTGCTCTCTCCGTGATGCAACTTTACTTGGAGTTTGAGGAGCTGCAAACTGAAACCTCCACTGTACATTTACTACCACTTAACAAGTTAACTGCTGATGTATTCTCTGCTGTGATAGCCGACAGCTGTCTGCTCTGAGCGCTGACACCGTCTCTCGCTCTCTCTCTCTCTCTCTCTCTCTCTCTCTCTCTCTCTCTCTCTGTCATTCACACTAAGCTCTGAGCTGTTCCTTAAAGGAGCTTCCCCGCTCTTATAACACCAAGATATCCTGCCAGAGCTTCCTGTATTTGGTCCGAAAGTCCGAACCATCCAAAAAATGCTTTCACGCTAGAAACAAACCAGACCATGGTTCAGTTTGATCCGGACTACCTCTTTTGATCGGCCCAAACTTCGTGGTATTACACCTGTAATTTTGGTTCGGATCAAACTGAAAAGTTAGACCAAATGAAGTAGGTGTAAAAGCCCCCTAAGGGTATCTGAACCATTCGTCCTGTTGAAGTGTCCTTGAGCAACACTACTATGAAACCCTCAGCTGCTGATTCACTGCCCAACATGTTTTCTGACTGTAACAGATCTAATTAACTGCCCAAAGTTTGAATCCAGTGAAGTTTTACTGACATATTTTACATTCATCTTTCATCTGTAATTGTTGTCACCCGTTTGAAACCAAAAGAGGAACTACTTCAAGTGCAATCTGCTACATTTAATGCAAGAAATGCATTTTGAGTTGAGTTAACTTAAAGCTACATTGTGTAAGAATGTCTCCCATCTAGCGGTGAAATTGTATATGACAACCAACTGAATATTACTTTCTAGCTCCTCCCATTCCGAGCACGTTTTAACTCCTACGGTGGCCGAACCCGAAATTAGCTCTTAGCGTCTCCATCGTTTACACACAGCTGTTCTAGCCACTCCAATATTAACTTTGGTCTTGTTGTCGCGTTGTCATTTTAATTCCCTTTTTTCGCTTCCCTGGCGAGTAATCTCCCCCTGGCATTCGTCACAAAACCAATGAGTATAACAGGGCGAAAGACGGAGGTATGTCCCTCTTTGGCTAATGTATTTTAAAGATGGAGGCGCAACATGCGGCCCTCATTCGAGCGACTCACTTGTATGTATTCTGAATGATTCTAAATGGCAGATTCTACGCGTACGAGAATACTTTGATTAGTTGGTGGAAGTAATCACACATGAATGAGCACATATTATAAGAGTCAACTAAAATAATTACACAATGTAGGTTTAATTACCATTCCAACTAGGGCTGGGCAATATATCAATTGATATATGAGGCTAGATATCGTCTTGAATTTTGGATATATCGTTATCTCACAATATGACCCTGACCTGAAGTGTCAGTTTTGGTAGAAAAAAAGGTTTATATAAAGAGGAACAATACAGCGATGTTTTTTACTAAACAGCGGCCTTGTTACTCAAGAACATTTAAATGCTGATGGAAAAAGGTGACAAAAACTTGGAAGTTAGGCAAGAATAGGTCAAAAATAGTAACAAAAACATTCAAAAAAGCCGTCGTTTTTTAAAAACACAAGGAAGTAAGACAACCCTAGGTCAAAAAAAAGTGACAAAAACTTTTGAAAAAGCGGAAAAAAACATTGATAAAAACAAAGGAAGGAAGGAAATAAGGAAGGAAGGAAGTAAGGAAAGAAGGAAAGCAAGAATAGGTGCAAAGAAGGTGACAAAAACGTCACGTTTTTGGTAAGGCAAGGCAGCTTTATTTATAGAGCACATTTCAGCTACAGGGCAATTCAAAGTGCTTTACATAAAACATTAAAGAGCAGTTAAAAACGATTCAAAAATTAAAAACAGATAAAATACGAGAATAAAATTTACAGTGCAGTATAAGAAATGAACAGTTATTTAAAGAAAGGCAGCATCAAAAAGATAGGTCTTCAGCCTTGATTTAAAAGAAGTGAGAGTTGCAGCAGACCTGCAGTTTTCTGGGAGTTTGTTCCAGATATGTGGAGCGTAAAAACTGAACGCTGCTCCTGCATGTTCAGTTCTGACTCTGGGGACAGAGAGCAGACCTGTCCCAGAGGACCTGAGAGGTCTGGGTGGGTCATAGTGTAGTAGCAGATCAGAAATGTATTTCGGCCCTAAACAGTTTAGTGATTTATAAACCAGCAAAAGTATTTTGAAATCAATTCTTTGAGGCACAGGAAGCCAGTGTAGAGACTTCAGAACTGGAGTGATGTGATCCACTCTCTTGGTTTTAGTGAGGACTCGAGCAGCAGCGTTCTGAATCAGCTGCAGCTGTCTGATTGATTTTTTAGAGAGACCTGTGAAGACACCGTTACAGTAGTCAAGTCTACTGAAGATAAAAGCACGGACAAGTTTTTCCAAATCCTGCTGAGATGTAAGTCCTTCAACCCTTGATATATACTGAAGGTGATAATAATCTGACTTTGTAATTGTCTTAATGGTAGAAAAATAAGTATATAAAAAGGAACAATGAACAGCCTTGTAACTGAAAAACATTTAGTTTGAGAAACACGGGTTTAGAGGACTTGTAGGCAAATGTGTGGGCGTAACAAAAAAAAAAGACCTGTGTTCCTCCGGGAGTTATTGACAAAGACAGCTTCCCGTGCAAACGGAGAATAAGGTACTCGTCACCTTCTCCTTGCAGGCTGCGGTGGCAGGACAGCTGGGGGGGGGGTTGGTTTCTATCATCCTGCAGACGCCTGCAGAACGACTTTCATTTGAATCCAAAACCTGAACACTCGAGCTGTCTGTGAGATGCTTTGTTCCCTCCGGTCCGCTCTAAGTGTTAGCATGTGCTAACTGAGGCCATGTGTTGCAGCTTGTCTGCAGAGTCCAGCGACACGAAACACTGTGTTTATATATATTACACATCTGTGTGTCTTCTTTGGGATGAAACCAATTAGCTAGTAACGATTTTCTTTCCGCTGGCGATCTTTACTTTGCACACATTTGGATTTGAACCTATGAAATTATTATTCCTTGTGTATCTGCAGTAGAAGTGCTTACTCCACTTGTGTACTTAGGTTAGATTCTTTGAAGGATTCTCATACGAACAGAGTAGCTGCAAAGGAATTCGCTGTCCTTGGCGAACGTATCGGACATACAGTAATTAATGCGCAACTCATTCTCATGAACAGCTTCGTATATCATTCCCAAGAATTACGGCGACTGAACTGTCGTCGCATGACCAGTCACACAACAGTTAAGTTTAGCGCTCTTTACAGTTATATTTAGCCGAGAAAAGGTGACTTTGAGCCGGGTACAAAGCTCCGTGAGGTTGTTTTAGCGCCGTTGTATTTAAGTTTAGATGACAAAAAGTGACCGTCATGTGATGAAAGTTAAGTTTAGACACCAAAACAACTAGTTAAGATTAGAAAAAAAATTGTGGTTTGGATTAAAACAGCGGCCCTCTAGTCTTCTCCTTAACTTCTTCAGGACATGAACACCGATTTCCTGGGTGAAAGTCTTGTGTTTTCTCCTTAACTTCTCCAGGACATGAACACCTGTTTCCTGGGTGCAAGTCTTGTGTTTTCTCCTTAACTTCTTCAGGACATGAACACCTGTTTCCTGGTGAAAGTCTTGTATTTTCTCCTTAACTTCTTCAGGACATCAACACCTGTTTCCTGGTGAAAGTCTTGTGTTTTCTCCTTAACTTCTTCAGGACATGAACACCTGTTTCCTGGTGAAAGTCTTGTATTTTCTCCTTAACTTCTCCAGGACATGAACACCTGTTTCCTGGTGAAAGTCTTGTGTTTTCTCCTTAACTTCTTCAGGACATGAACACCTGTTTCCTGGGTCCCTGAAAGCCCTGTGTTTTAGGAGCCAAACATCCCCCCCGACCTCCTCCCTACGAGGATCTTCACGCGCTTATACAGCAGCAGTCAATGTGCTGCTGACAGTAATCAATACGTGGAATACATATCAATTACAGTGTAGCTATATGTATGATTGGTTCATGAGAACAGCCTGAAATGTTGGACTTTTGGATCTTTGCTGCTGTCACGTTGCTGTAAAACTCTAGGAATATGCTGCTAATTCTGAAAATTTTTGAAGCTATTTTCTATCTTTACAAATCTTCTGTATCTTTTCGGAAGGTTGAGTTTGGAAAACAACGACATCTTAAAGCAAAGGTTCTAAAAAAGGTAATAACTTCAGACTGAATGTTTCTGAATATTACATCTTACTTCTACAATGTCTACGATGTATCTGATGGACTCTGATGTTGCTGCTGTCAGAGATGCTGCCAGAGTTCAGCAGAAAACCAGATGTTGTCTTTGTGGCGTGAGAAACATCTGCCAGCTGACACACACACACACACACACACTGAGACACACTGAGACACACAGACACACACCGACACACACACACACACACACACTGAGACATACACACACACACACACACACACACACACACACATACACAGAGACACACCCACAGAGATACACACACACACACACACACACACACACACACACTGAGACACACTGAGATACACTGAGACACACAGACACATACCGGGACACACACACACACACACAGACACACAGACACACGCATACACAGACACACACACAGAGACACACACAGACACACGCATACACAGACACACACACACACACACACACACACACAGACACACACACACACACACAGACACACACACACACACACACACACTGAGACACACAGAGACACACAGACACACACCGAGACACACACACACACACACACACACACACACTGAGACATACACACACACACACACCCTATCCATATTGAGTGTAGTTTATGTGTGATCTGTATAAACTAAAGGCGTTGCCGGTGTGTTGTAATGCGTTTGGTATTTGATGGGCTGTGGTCGTCAGAAATATATGACGCCGAGCAGACGTGAGGAATCCTGTCAGCTCTTATCTTATTACCGTGTTTTTATTTGAGCGATAGCACTCCGCCCTCTCCCCACTCTCAGCATGTCACCCATGTTGTCATGTGAAACTCACGCCACGCCGTGTCAAATAAACTGAAACGCTTCGAGGAAAATCATTTCATTTTCATTCATATCCAAATGTAAATCATGTCACTCTCTGTATATCTTATTCATATTTATTTCAAGTAGATGAAGCATGTCTCTGGTTCTGCTACATACATTTTGATTCATTTAAAAAGGCATTTAACCGCCCACCGTGAGTGCAACAATGTTATAGGAGTGCAGTGCTAAAAAACTGTAATCAACAGATTAAAGAATAGGAAATAAATAATCATTAGTTGCCACCTAATATATAAAATGTGTGTGTTCAGCAGCTTTAAATCATTACTGCTGTCAAACTCACAACAAACATGTTTTGTGTTAAGTAGTTTTTTGGCTTCATTCGAGCTCAAACTAAAACTTGATCCTGCTTTAATGAGATAATAAGCCACATTAGAAGAAGCTCAGACACATAACAGAGACTGTTTTCGAGTGTTCAGTCCTTACATATTTAGCTGTAAAAGTTAAAATGAGTAAAAAAACAAACAAAAAAACGCAGAAATACTTTGGCTGCTCTTCTGTGACTGTTGTGGTCGATGTTACACTGAGCAGACTCTGCTGTGTGTGTGTGTGTGTGTGTGTGTGTGTGTGTGTGTGTGTGTGTGTGTGTGTGTGTGTGTGTGTGTGTGTGTGTGTGTGTGATAAAGAAAGAGAGAGAGAGAGAGAGGAAGACCAACTGAAAAACCTTTATTTTCACTGTGAGAAGATATGCAATTGTGAGAGAGCGGAGGAGTGAATATGAGTCTGTCGAACATCTGTGTGTGTGTGTGTGTGTGTGTGTGTGTGTGTGTGTGTGTGTGTGTCTCTCTCTTTGGAGGGGAGATAAAAGAGAGAGTAACGAGCTGTAAAGCCGATGATTTCTCCCAGCTCACCTCTGACTCAAACACACACGATGCAGACTGAGAGAGACATTAAATCACCAAATATGGAATTAAATTCATATTTATTTTTGCTATTTGACTTTCTGAAGCTCAGACTAACATGTTGAAGAGCCGGCAGAGAGTGAAGCAGGACACTGTGAGCAGTTTAGGGGTTTTTTTAATGATTTTTTTAAGTTTTTTTGCAAAACTGAGTAATAATCTTATTATAGGTTCCATGTCCTGCCCATATCAGGTTCATCTACTAGAACATGTTTGCATGCTTGGTTCAAAAAACACTTAGTACACCTAGTACATTGTAAGAAATATCTGTGTATTAACAGTTGCATGACTGTATATTTGAACAGAAACTATCCATGGAACGTGATTCACAGTTTAGTTTAATTCATATATTCACATTTCAAATTGCATAACTTGTGCTTAGACATATTTTGTCGGCCACAGAGGTTAGTTTTGGGAAGCTTTTTCTTTTCAGCATTTTCAGAAGTTTACCAACTGAGCAGCTTTGTATGAGAGAGTTTTAATCAGGATAACAGAAAAAAATCCAGGATTTGGCTTCGGATTCGGCCGAATATTGGGCTTTTTGACGGGGTACGGTCTCTGCCAAACCTTTTCCACCGAACCCTACGCTTGCACTACGCGCGCTACGCTGGTCGACGTAATGACGCCGCCGTTGATTACGGGAAGGTGTTTACGTACACTGAAGTTTGGGGTCACTTAGAAATTTCCATTCCAAAAGGGTTCTCCAATGTTTTCTCAGTTAGCCTTTTAAAATGATATCAGATTAGTAAACAGAATGTGCCTTTGGAGCATTGGATGAATGGTTGCTGATAATGGGCAATGTAGATATTGCATTAAAGATCAGCCACTTCTTTCTACAACCTTTTGTAATTATGTAAGCATATGATGTAATCTGAAAACTGCTGCCCTGATTAAAAAAAAAACAATGCAACTGATCTCAGCTGGTATTCTGTCTGGAATGGAGTGGAATGGACATTTCTAAGTGACCCCTAACTTTTGACAGGTGGTGTAGGTGCACCGTTCAATGCAGTAGGCTGTACAAATGGAACTGGTGAGCAGAAAAAGTGTTGTTTGGCAGTACTTTCAGACAAAAGAAGGCCATTCAAGTCCAGCTACATGTTCAATCTGCAATGCCGACTTGTCTGGTGGTGGCGAGGACCCTAAACAATACAGAACATCACCGCTGTTAGAACATCTGGTATGAAACATCCAAAAGAATACGAGCATGAAGGAATCTTCATTTACTTCATTAACGTGTTTACTGTGTTAATGGACTGAGGATGAGAGGAGGATTCGGTATTCAGATTCGGCAAAATCTTAACCAGTGGATTTCGTATTCGGCCGAACCCCAAAAATCTGGATTGGGTGCATCCCCAATGCTGTTGAATGACCTGTATCAAATTCAGAATATTGTTCTGTATTTTTTACTGTAGCTAAACAGATCATTTCTGTTTTTTAAGTTTGGGTAATGAGCTGCAAGAACCTTTTCTGTTATGTTACGATTTTATGTCTTAGAGTGCAGGTTGAGTCCTAGGTTTGAATCCGACCTGCGGCCCTTTGCTGCGTGTCAGCCCCCCTCTCTCTCTCTCTCTCCCTTTCCTGCACATCACTAGCACTGTATAATAAAAAAGACCCAAAAAATAATCTTCCCATCACACACGAGTACGTCATACAGTGTTGTACCTCTCACCTCGTCCACTCGAACACAGGCACCATTTTAATGTTTTAATGGAGCAAATCCAGTTTCAATCACCTTCCTGATTGCAAACGGTGTTAATCACAGGGAACGATCAATCACACACACAAATACACACACACACACACACACACACACACACACACACACACACACACACAGATGTTCGACAGACTCATATTCACTCCTCCGCTCTCTCACACTCACATACCTTCTCACAGTGAAAATAAAGGTTTTTCAGTTGGTCTTTTTCTCTCTCTCTCTCTCTCTCTCTCTCTCTCTCTCTCTCTCTCTCTCTCTCTCTCTCTGTCTCTTTCTCGCACACACACACACACACACTCATGCGTGTGCGGTTCAGGTGTTCGGCACGCACCCAGCTCTCCCAGTGCATCTGTTTCGCCTGAAGTCTTCAACAAGTGTTTGCAATTATCTAAATCAATCTGGTCTTCTTCTTAAACACGCTACACACACACACACACACACACACACACACACACACTCTCACACACACACACACACACACACACACACACACACACACATACACGCACACACACAGGCATTCACGCTTAGTTTAGTTTCAGCTCTCGTAGAGGTTAGTTGAAATGATCCTGTTGATTAGACTGACGGAGTCAAGCAGCAGGAAGTCATGGTGCTGCATTCACAGTTAGCATGCCACTGATCATAAAGCCTCAATATAAACTGCTAATTGTACTCACTATGTTTACTTCTTACTATGATAATGTATACCGACCGGGTCATTATTGCGAATTAAACCCGGGAAGCGTGATGTAGGACCAATGAAGTGATTAAAAACAGCTCTACGTCATCCCTTATACGTGTGATTTTAGATTTGATTTGAATATTTGCTTTGAAAGTCATGTGTGTAGGGAGATAATGGTGGATGAACGGGTTGAACAATTACCTCATGTAACTTATGCTGCGTACCAGACACAATTTTTAGCCCGTAAGTTACGACTTCAAGTCACGACTCACGACGTGGTAGCGTTCCGGGCAAAGTCACGCATGTCATCAACCCGATAAACTGTGATTTGAGTGAAAGTCGGTTTAGTTACGTTTATGTACAGCAGATTTGTGCGTCTGATGATAAAAATAATGACATTTGGCACACCGTCAAAGCTGGATAGCTAAACATTGTGCCGTTGGCAGGGTTCAGGTTAGGCTACCTAACGTTAATGTTAGCTAGCGGCTACCTAACGTTGACATTAGCTAGCGCTAGCTGATACTAGCGAGTTCTAGTAGGCGACATATTTTAGGTTTCATTTAAAAAACATAACCTGTAGTAGTACACAATCGTATGTGTGTTGTTTTGATTGCAATGTGCGGAATTACTTTACGTTGCCTATTAATGTCTATTTATTTCTATTTCTCACCGTTAATCAGCGGCGTCTGTACAGCATCAACAGGGGGTCGCCATTGTTGTTTATGTGTGTGACGTCAGAAACTGTAACTGGGAGTACAACGATCTGGTACGAGTTCACAGGGAGTAAGTTACGGGTTTGACTGCCATTCCAGGGCACTTTCACGGGTAGAAGGTTGTGAAAACACGGGTTACGGGTTGCCTGGAACGCAGCATTATATAACGTAACAAACGTAGGGTACTTATTTTTTAACCCAAACCATGATCTTTCTAAACCTAACCAAGTAGTTTTGTTTCAATCCACCGCATTAGCTGCGAGCGTTTCACAATGTTCGCCTGGCGTTGGTACAAGGAAGTGTTGATACAAACGTAATGCAGGAGAAAATATATTTCCTTTTTAAACGTAATTGAGAATGTGGTTTAGTTGTTTGGGGACTGAATTTTCTAGGAGACAGGGTTTCTGGGTTTCTGTGTGTAACCAAAAGTTAGTTAACAGTTATTTTTCTTCAATGTTGTAAAAATCAAAAACAGAAGAAAGTAGCCGAATAAATAATGTGTAACAAGGTAGGAAAAGTGGTGAATATTTGGAGGTTTTGACTGAGGCCTTTTGTTGGGGTAGGAACTGATTCCTCAATGTGGGGTGCTGTAGAAAGAATCCTTCACTCTGAGACAAGAAACGTGTTTTTTTTTATTCTTTAACAGTAAAAGTGTACATGTAGGTAAGAGCAGCAAGTCCTCCACCCTCCCCCCCTCTAATACGTCCAACAGGAGTGTTGTCAGTCCTCATATCTAAACCAGAGAAGGTAACGGTCGCGGTTTTAAACACGTCGTTAACATTGTGAAACGGTCGCAGTCTGGTTAGGGTTTAGACGCCAAAACTACTTGAATGTTTTCCGTAGGTTTGGGAAAAACTTAGGAGCTTGTATTCAGCGAGGAGTTTAAGGGGTACCCCTTAAGAAAATGGAACATTTTTTAATTAAAAAAAAATGCAATTTCACATCATTTTGGACTGTTATTATTTCCACAATTTACACGGAATTTGGCGCTCTTATACTTCCTCACCTTACTTCCTGCTTTACTCCCGTCAGAACTAGGCCTACTACGGCCACAAGATGGCGCTGCCACTATAAAGGTTAATATGAGTCTAATTGCCGCTTGACGAAACAACTCATGGGAGCGTTTTTTGGGGGGAGGATAACCTCGGTAAGAGCTAAGTGGGTGGGCAGTGGAGAAGACAAACTCACTGACCTAAAATCACACATACACACACACACACACACACACACACTTATATCACAAAGAACCAATGCATAAACTAAAAGTTGTACCTGAATCGAGCTGTGTAGAGGTCATGACCTCTCGCCATTGACCAATCAGAAGCAATCAACATCAGCCCCGAGCCTCGATTGAAAGGAAAAGCAACATTTAGCCATTTTAGTGAATTGCATCCAGACTCACTGAAGCTTTGGCTAATCAGATAATCATCACGAGGCTGACTGAGGCTACATCTACACTGCTACGTTTTGGTTTAAAAAAAACGTTTAGGCCTCGCGTCCACAGATTGTTGAAAATACAAACTTTTTTGAATTTTTGCTATATTTGATAGTGACAGTGTCACTACCCGATGTGAGTTGCGCATGCGTCACTTTGCGACAATGGCGATTTCACGCAGATCTGTTTTGCTGTTAGCCACAAAATAATGAGATAGGTACGTTACATAGCAGTAATTTATTATTTAGCGTAAGGCATCACATTGTCACAGCATGAACCCTGATGTCAGTTTTAGATTAGAAGCAGAAGTAGCCTACAAGAACCGACAGACTTCCGTAATAAAAACATAAAAATGAACCTACATAACGAAGATCATTCACTGCTGGCTACAAGTGGCGTTTTGAGCTAACGTTAGCAATCAAACAATCATAGATGGCTACAACGCTTGCCAGATCTGGATCCCTTGGCGTTATGCCGTAAAGCGTTTAAATCTGAGAATGCGCAACTCACATCTGCACTCGACTCACATCAGGTAGTGACAGATACAGGCAGGAAACGTTGGCAGAGACAACATGTAACATGTAAAACATGTAAAAAAAAAGTTAGAGTAAGAATTGATGTTAGGCAGGTGTAAAGTAACAAAAAACTGGATTTATTTTGACAGGGGAAAAGTGTGTCTTCCCTTAAAGTCAATACAAATCACATAAAATCAAAGATCCCTCTCAGTGTTTTCGCTGATGACCGGAAACTTTGTACTAGCAAATTAGTGTTGAACCTGCCTGACATTGAGGCTACATCTACACTACTATATATATATTATATATATGTATATTTTGCGTTATTTACACCTTGTGTTCACTCTACTCCGGTGTTTCTGAGCCCCTAAAACGAAGACATTTGGAAATACTGCTGCCACCGTCTTGGTTTGAAAACTCCGGGGTTGCTTTGTAGTCTGGACGGACACAAACGGAGACCTTTGGGAACGAGGATGCACGTCCGTCTGTCTTATCGGCTAGGTAGCTTACAGACCTTTCAGTAACAGTTCCACCTCGCCATTAGGGGTGCACAATTAATCGCAATATTATCGAAATCGCAGTATGGACTAGTGCAATATCCACATCGCAGGGGGGCGCAATATTTGTTAAAGGCAAAATATGTGTCTAACCATTCTGAATGAATGGGGGCTTACAAATCCTATACTACAGACTAAAGGAAAACATCTTTGGTTGGTACAGATTCTTGCAGAAATTACACTACATGACTATACTGCATTTTTATTTGTGATTCAATGAAAATGAGAACGATGATCCAAAAAAATTATCATTCCCTCCAATATCGTGAATCATATCGTGCAGCCATACTCGCCGTCGGTTCAAACTAATAAATCCCTGTGACACATTTGAACATCCCGTGGTTCCGTGTGATGTAAAGCGTTTGCTTTCCTCTCCTCAACAGTGTTTCGTGACATATTTCCCACCACGTCGCCCTCAGGCAGAGTATACTCTAAGGTATCTCCTGCTAGGTTTTCTTTCATCGTGGACTCTATTTCCCACCGTTGGGTCACTTGATGGATGGGATCTATAGGACTCAGCGAGGCAGAGCCAAGTGAAGCAGCTCCATGAAATCCAACCGTGCTAACTTTTATTGTCTCCAGCTCGGCCTCGCCCGGGGCTCAGGCTAACACCATACAGACATCTGGGATGAAACCATGACTTGGCATCTCTTTGCCTCTCTTTACATCACTTTGTTTTGGATTCTGGATTTTGTTTTTGTTGCAAAAAGACAAAAAGATATTTTGCAGAGGTTTGAGACAGAAACAACACCTATCAAATCCAGTAATTTCACATTTTTAAAAAGTCTCTGAACTTTTGTGTGTGTGTGTGTGTGTGTGTGTCTGTGTCTGTGTGTCTGTGGTGTGTGTGTGGATTGTCTCAATGAGAAATTAGCTGTGAAGATCTCATAATCGCACTGTGAACAGATGTGTTGTCGCTGTTAGATCTGATTTCAGAGGGAGATCTACAAGCTTAACCCGAACTTTGGTGTGTGTGTGTGTGTGTGTGTGTGTGTGTGTGTGTATGTGTGCACGTGCGATGTAGACTTTAGGATGAAATGTCAAACATTTGGAACAGTTTATATCTGTGCCGTGTGTATAATGTTTTCCAGAGCTCTAATCCCATTTGCACACAAGGAAACACGTTGTTACATCGTCAATACATAACTAGTTAGTTGTGTGGCGTGCGTAATCTTGATCTTATGTTTGAATATGATTGACATGGGGTTAATGGAAACATGCGCCCTTAAATGGCTCCATCCTTGCCAGCTCATCATACTGTAGATGTGTAGTTTAAATCTACAGCTGGCTGAACATTTGAAATGAATTGTTGATGATATCTCAAGATGAGCTGAGCTGAATTATTTACATTCTAGCCGTCATTTTAGTCAAAATATCATCAAATTTCACTTTTTAAACTTCAGATGGAGCATGGTGTCGTTACTTTCTTCAATGCAACATTCCCCA
>NC_135858.1:34962944-35025444 GCF_031162955.1 Sander vitreus | reverse complement strand
ATAATATAAATATTACAGAGAGCAGTCTTGAATAGAGTACTTGCAAAACTTGAGTAAAAGTACAAGTCTCATACCAGAAAATGACTTTGGTAGAAGTTAAAGTCACCTTTTAGAATATTACTTAGAGCAGAACAAACACAAACAATGAACGCCACAGAACTTTCTTTTATTATCCAGTTCCACAGTCAGTCGTAACGGAAAAAATGAACGTAGGAACATTGGGCAGCATGGTGGCCCAATGGTTAGCACTGTGGCCTCACAGCAAGAAGGTTCTGCGTTCAAATCCAGGTCGTTCCGGGCCTTTCTGTGTGGACCTTGTATGTTCTCCCCATGTTTACGTGGTTTTTTTCCGGGTGCTCCGGTTTCCCAGTTCTCCAGTCAGTGCCCTTGATCAAGGCACTGGCTCCGATCTGGAGTTGGTCCCCGGGCGCTGTGATTGGCTGCCCACTGCTCCCTTGAGGGATGGGTTAAATGCGAGGGAATGAATTTCGCTACATGTATGCTTTTTAAAGTAGGTTTTCTTCGGTGCTAAATTACTATCGGATCGGTGCATGAACTCCAGTACTTTCTGATACTGATACCAGCATTTTAGGCAGTATCGGAGGCTTTTCAGATACTGGTATCGGTATCGGCACATCTCTAATATTTGATTGTGTTTTCATTTTCAGACAGACTGTGCCAACTTCGTGCGGCTGCTGCAGCCGTTCAATAAGACCCATGTTTACGCCTGTGGTACCGGCGCCTTCCATCCACAGTGCACATACCTGCACGTAGGACACAACGCAGAGGTATTCATATGTTCATTTATCCATTCAATAATGACACTCTCTCAGTATATGAAGATGCCAAACCTTATGTGTAGCCTAATATGGAATGCAAAATTAGAAATACATTGACATTGACAATAGCTCTAATTCCTGTGCTGATTTTGTTGTTTGTTGGTGCATTTCTTATTGTTGCTGCAGGTCATTTGTCCAAATATAGACAAAGACATTTCCGATGCAGCAACAATGAGGTTTGCTCGCAGAGTCGGTTTCGTCTTTGCCCTTCTGTTTACGGTCATTCTGAGTTTGTGTGTGGTCTCTCTCTCTCTCTCTCTCTCTCTCTCTCTCTCTCTCTCTCTCTCTCCGCTGTAGCAGCCGTTGTTCATGTTGTCTAACACAGTGGAGTCGGGCAGAGGAAAATGTCCCTTCAGTCCCAGGGAGCCCTTCACCGCTCGCCTGACTGGTAGGTCTCATCCAGTCCACACATAATGTACTCTGTGTGTCCACACACATACACACGCACAGACACACACACACACACACACACACACACACACACCGTTAAATCATTTTTATGTCATTCTCTAACAGCCGTATTCATATTCTGGTGACACTAATGTCCTGCAGCGTACAATCCCGCCACTGTCCGTCTCATTCCTGCTGCAGAGCGCCCGTCCAGCTGTGGCGTGGGTCTGTCCAGCTGAGGCGTGGGTGGTCTGACGTCTGACGTCAGCTGTTAGCCCCACGCCACTTTACGGACATAAAGAACCGCCGTAAAATCAGCTTTTTGTTTCATTATTTCATATTTGTGTCGGCAGTCAGAGAAAGAGGCATTGGACCTTCAACAGCAAACACACATGTAGTGTAGTTTGACATTGGTCGTGTTTTTTTTTTTATTGCAAAATGAGATATAATTACAGGCAAAAACATCCAAAAACATTTTTCCATTTTGAGTTTTTGGACTATTTCGCTTCATCCGATATACACATTTAGGTGTTTATCTTTCTCTCTCTCCCTCCCTAGACGGTGAACTTTATGCAGGTATGTCAGTAGATTTCATGGGAGCCAACGCAGCGATCTTCCGTACGTCTGTCCAGGGCGACAGTCAGCACTACATCCGCACCGAAGCGTACGATCACAACTGGCTCAACGGTGAGAAGCTCCAGTCTGATCCAAACATGCATTTCTTTTCTTTCTTTCTTTCTACCTGTTCCTCCTCTCTCATAACGCCCTCATCCTAAACTGAGTGGTGTATTACCACGGAGACACCACGCAAACGTTACCTCTCATCCTCACTGTGTGTCTCTTTCACTGGGGTTCAAGTACAAATTTGGTGTACATGTACTTTACTTGAGTATTTCTATGTTCTGCTACTTTACTCGTACCCGACTCCATCTAAATAAGTACTGGAGCAGCAACGATTAGTCGACTCGTCGATCGATAGAAAAATAATCGACAACCATAGTAATTTTTCATGCAAAAATGTACAGAAAATGTCGTTTTCAGCCTCTCAAATATGGAGATGTCCTGCGCTTTTCTGTTTTATATCCGATTGGGCTTTGGAGTGACGAAACAAAGGCATTTGATGTTGAATGTTTGTGATAAACTGAAGGATGAAGCGTTGCTTCATGTGTCCTTCTTAAGCTAAAACAAAGTCTTTAGAAAGCTTCTTGGATCAGCTGGAAAATGCATCGTCACAAAGCTGAAAACACACTAACGCTCTGCCGTCTGGCTCCTTTAGAGCCGGAGTTTGTGGGCTCCTTCTCCATCCCCGACACTCGCAGTCCGGACGACGACAAGGTCTACTTCTTCTTCAAGGAGCAGGCGGTGGAGGCCGGACAGTGGGACAAGAGGGTGTACAGCCGCGTGGCTCGAGTCTGCAAGGTACAGAGACACGGAGACACAGTATGCTAAATGTGTGGCTGCTGGAAGTATAACAACAGACAAAAGAACTTAAGTGTGATATATGGTTCTGGCTCTGCAGAGGCTCCACGCAGAGCTTTCACCGTATAGCCTACGTAAGTGGCTTGAAGTTTATACTTCTTTATACTAGTGCGTTGGTGTCGGCGTCGATTTCTTTAAGAGAATAGCAGGGCCGGCTGCCACACACACACACACACACACACACACACACACACACACACACATACACAAATACACACACAGATACAGACACACACACGCAAAGACACACACAGACACACACGCACACACACACTACATATGGAGTGAAACGTACAAACGGTGCAGTATAAAAAAAGAAGTAGCAGTACCTTTAAATATGTTTTTAAGTACAGTAGTTGACAGTTGGACAGTTGTAGGGATCTTTATATTTATACAGACGGTGATTTACAGCATCTTTTGTTTTCTAAAAGTCTCCTTTTTATGCTTCCCTTCCCTCTCCTCTCCCTTTCTTCTCACTGTCCTCCACCCTATCTCTATCTCTCATCCTTCCCTCTCTCTTCTCTCCTCTATCCAGAATGACGTCGGAGGGAAGAGGAGTCTGATCAACCGTTGGACCACGTTCCTCAAAGCCCGGCTGGTCTGTTCTGTCCCCGGCCCGTCTGGAGTCGACACACAGTTCGATGAGCTCGGTAACACTTCCCTCCTTCTCCTTCCTCTCCGGCTGCCTTTCATGTGACTCCTCTGGGGAATACCTTTTGATATAATGGTCCTGCTGTCCTCCCTCCTTTCTTTCTGACTTTGTCGTCCTCTCCCTAAACTTAGACAAGAGGATCAAGTTTGGCACAGCAAGAACTTCCTTCCCTCTTTTCTCCTCCTTTGTATGATGCCCAATCGACGAAGCTGTAAACTCTCTTTGAATGATTCTTTGTGCTCATCGGGCAATTTGGTTTTTTTGGGCGATTATTGTTTATCTTTACTGTTTTATTAAATTAGGCAGGCCACAACAGTGTTAGTCTCACATTGCCAGACCTTCCTCCACAGCGCTGCGGAGGAAGGTCTGGCTAGTCTACACAGCGTTCTGGGATGGGAGAAAACGTGCTCTGGTTTATTGTCATTTCTTTAAACCAATCACAATTGTCTTTGGGGGCGCTAAGCGCCGGACGGAGCCGTGGTGCCTCTGCTAAATAGCCTCTGGAAGGAACTTGTTTTGGTGGAACGTGTGTACGTTCAAAGGTTGTTTTAGTCGTGTAACAGAAAACTGAGATTGGACAGATAGTCTAGCTAGCTGTCTGGATTTACCCTGCAGAGATCTGAGGAGCAGTTAACCATAGTCCTCAGAAATCCACCAGAGGTTAGAACGCCAACACAAAGAAAGCGGAAGGTAATGGATATCCGGCCAAAATGAGGGACATCCGGCGGAATTTCCCACGGCACCTGAACAATCCCAGAAATGAAACGTCGTCGACATAGACTAAAACAGTGTTGAATGTCTAGAAGGGATATAGCTAAGGCGATGATATTTTTAGAGATATACCGATACCGAGCACGGGAAAAGCCTCCAGTGCTGCCTGGAACGCTGGTATAGGTATTGGTGAGTAACTACACACCGATCCAATATCTTAAAGACCCTCAAAAAATACACCTTAAAGTAGTTTATTGATGTTCTTTTTTTCGTTATGACTAACGAGTTTTATGGTGTTCATTCTCTGTATTTGTTCATATTTTACAAGGAGTTTAACCTGAGTCAACAATGAAAGAATCATATATCATCCGTACAGGGTTATACAGCTGTTAAAACATTAATTATATATTTATTATTATTTCTTCTTTCGCTCTGGTATCAGATCGGTACTCGGTATTGGCCGATACGCAAGATTAGGTATCGGTATCTGGAAGGAAGAAATCTCTAAGTTTAGGGAAAAAGTGGTTTGAATTGGATTAAACCCACAATGCGTAATTTAAACGATAAATCAATAAAACTGACTTCATGTTGCATTTTATAGCTGTCACTCTGTTGTTGTTTTTTTTAGAGGACATCTTTGTTCTGGAGACGAAGGACCCTCAAAACCCGACCATCTACGGTGTCTTCAGTACATCCAGGTGAGAACAGACTCAGTATATATTAGAGGTGTGACGAGATCTCGCCAATGAGTGACGAGAAAATGTTCTCGTCGATGTATTAATTGTCTTACGATATCGGTCACAAGTTCAGAGCATTCGCCGATAGACAGATTCTGACCTGGCTGGTCTTATAATACATCTGACACCAGAACTACTTATTTAAAGGTACACTGTGTAGTGTTTTAAGTATTTTATTAGTACCTCAAAAAAAAAAACTCCGTGCTACAGGACCTTTGGCGCTCTCATACTTCCTCACCTTACTTCCTGCTTTGCTTCCGTCAGAACAGCTACGGCCACTAGAGGGCGCCGCCACTAGAAACCTAAATATAGGTCGTAAATGCTGCAACAAGCAACCTTTGTGGCCGTTTTTCAGGGGAGGACAGTCTCAGTGGATAATACTAAATTAATTTTGTTTCATTTTAATTTATCCGTTTTCTTGCATTGTTTGCTTTTTTTTGTGTAACCAGTCAAATTTGGTCTAAAAACACATGAGAAAAAAAATATTACATATACTGTACATAAAAACCTATTTGTGACTTTCCTAAAAAGTCTCTCCTTTCACAATGGAAGGAAAGGTCCTAAAACAGTCAGGACAGCAGAGCACCGGGACGACCTCCTCCCCCTCCTTTACGTGCGCACTCTTTAGCCCGGGGCGGCACGTGCACACCCAGCGGTGTGGAGGGTCAGAGGTCAGCTGTGGGGTGGGTGTCGGGGTCAAAGGTGGAAGAGGCCCTGCTGGTTGTGTTATTGTAACCCTGATGTAATAAAACACGCCTCTTTTTCCTTTCCTCTCCTCCCATCCTTCTTTCCTTCCTTCCCTTCCTCCTATTTTATCCTCCCTTGCACTGTTTTCTGTAATCTCTTTCTATTCTCCCTCTGCTATCTTTCTTCTCTTCCTTCCCCTCAGCTTTTCCTTTCCTCTCTCACTCTTTCATCCCTTTCTGAGCGCCTATTACCCCTGCACAATATGAAGTACTAATTGTATGTTGTGAATAAATTGCATCTAATCTCCGTTTTTTTCCTGTATTACTCCCTCCTCCTTACATCTTCATCTTTACTCTCATACCTTTGCTTTTACTCTATCTCTTCAACCCCTCTCCCTCCTTCAAATGCCCTACCTTTCCTCCTCATATGTTTCTACATGTCCGCTTTCTCCTGCAGCTCTATCTTTCGTGGCTCAGCAGTGTGTGTGTACTCCATGGCGTCTATCCGCGCTGCTTTTAACGGGCCTTTTGCCCATAAAGAGGGTCCGGACTATCGCTGGGTGGAGTACAAGGGCCGCATCCCCTACCCGAGACCAGGCACTGTAAGTACACACACACACACACACACACACACACACACATGCTAAAGTATCTTCACAACCATAAATTACAAAAAACATTTTTTAGATTCTATGTTAATTAACGAATGACTATCGCTGGGTGGAGTACAAGGGCTGCATCCCCTGCCCAAAACCAGGCGCACACACACACACACACACACACACACACACACACACACACACACACACACACACACACACAGAGTGTCATTTGTGATTTCATCCATGTATATAGCCCGCTTCTTTTCAGGCAACATATTCACCTCTCAGCTTTTTAGGGTCATGCTTGTTTGTTTTATGCAATGGATATGTCTGATAATAATACAAAGTATTTATACTTTCAGCCTTTTTAGTCAGTTTATTTGAACTTCCACTTTTGACAGTATTACAGTTTATTTTCCAGCTTTTCTAGCAATGTATTTTAGCTCTTAGCTTAAGGTAATGCAGTTCAGCTTCCAACTGACTTTGAGAACACTTACTCTGAATACATGACAGATACATTGAGTTTTGGAAATGTATATATTATTGGTTTTAGCATCACAAATTAAATTCTATTCACCTTATTTTCATTAGGATTCCAGCGGATATAAAACTCTCAATCTCTGTGCAAGGGACACATAACATCTGTGTTTTTGTAATTTGTGTGTGAGTGCCCCTTTAAGGGTAGGGTAAGGTGTTGGTCACTGGCTTATTAAAGTTCATGGCCATTAACTCTTTAAATAGTAGATTTAGTAAAGACAGGACGGTATTGATGTTTGTGTGAAGAGCCTAGTATTTCCTGTGGGAGCAGACTCCGAACACACAGAACGCACGTAATTAAAACAAGCTGATGGGGAAGCTGTGAGAGGGTGTACCCCCCCTCGGTGATTTAACACCTCCCCAGTGAACTCCTCTGGGAAGCTTCAACCTGTCAGGAAGGCCGAGGTTTTAGGGTTTGAGTGGGTCAGGTGTTATTTCATTCTCCCTGCTGGGGAATTCACCGCTGCGTGGAGCGCTGCTGTACCACGAGGCTGACTGCAGACGAGGTCAGCCACATGTGTGTGTGTGTGTGTGTGTGTGTGTGTGTGTGTGTGTGTGTGTGGGGTCACAACCTCTGATCACTGACTCACTGCACACAAAATAATGGCTTCCATGTTGTTGACTTGTCCAAAATATTCTCCAATTCAACTAATTTCACTTTGCTGCACGTTTCTTGCATGCGGTCAGGCTGTTCTCATGAACCATTTGTACATAATATAGCTACGAAAAGTAAAGCTGGGTAATTGATATGTATTCCACGTATTGATTACTGTCAGCAGCACATTGACTGCTGCTGTATAAGAGCGTGAAGATCCTCGTAGGGAGGAGGTCGGGGGGGATGTTTGGCTCCTAAAACACCGGGCTTTCAAGCCGGGGAGCGGAGTTCATGTCCTGAAGAAGTTAAGGAGAAAACACAAGACTTTCACCCAGGGAAGAGGTGTTCATGTCCTGAAGAAGTTAAGGAGAAAACACAAGACTTTCACCCAGGAAACAGGTGTTCATGTCCTGAAGAAGTTAAGGAGAAAACACAAGACTTTCACCCAGGAAACAGGTGTTCATGTCCTGAAGAAGTTAAGGAGAAAACACAAGACTTTCACCCAGGAAACAGGTGTTGATGTCCTGAAGAAGTTAAGGAGAAAACACAAGACTTTGACCAGGAAACAGGTGTTGATGTCCTGAAGAAGTTAAGGAGAAAACACAAGACTTTGACCAGGAAACAGGTGTTGATGTCCTGAAGAAGTTAAGGAGAAAACACAAGACTTTCACCCAGGAAACAGGTGTTCATGTCCTGAAGAAGTTAAGGAGAAAACACAAGACTTTCACCCAGGGAAGAGGTGTTCATGTCCTGAAGAAGTTAAGGAGAAAACACAAGACTTTCACCCAGGAAACAGGTGTTGATGTCCTGAAGAAGTTAAGGAGAAAACAGAGGACTTTCACCCAGGAAACAGGTGTTCATGTCTTGGAGAAGTTAAGGAGAAAACACAAGACTTTCACCCAGGAAACAGGTGTTCATGTCCTGGAGAAGTTAAGGAGAAAACACAAGACTTTCACCAGGAAACAGGTGTTCATGTCCTGAAGAAGTTAAGGAGAAAACACAAGACTTTGACCAGGAAACAGGTGTTCATGTCCTGAAGAAGTTAAGGAGAAAACACAAGACTTTCACCAGGAAACAGGTGTTCATGTCCTGAAGAAGTTAAGGAGAAAACACAAGACTTTCACCAGGAAACAGGTGTTCATGTCCCAGGAGTACTACATAGGGGGGGGCGATGTTTTTACTCAAACCACATCGTTCTTCTAAACTTAACTAGTCGTTGTGGTGTCTAAACTGTCGTCTCCCATGATGGTCACCTTTTGTCGGCTAAACTTAACTGTCTTGTTACCGGTTTGTAGGATAACCTATTATAAGAATTGTTGTGCATAAGTTTTCATACGATATCATACGAACCGGTTCATGAGAATGCGTTGATCCAGTTCATCGTCTTCATCTTCACCATATCTATTTCTCCTGCTTTACATTTTTTCCTCTTTCCATCTTTCTCTTACTAGCCTCTCCTCATGGTAAACTTCTGACTTTCTCTACAAATCAGCACGTAGTTTGACACAGTCTGTAAGGCATTTATTTTTCTTATCCTCCCTCACTTTACCTTCCTTTCCTCCTGTGTGCCATCTGTTCATGCGCTGCTTCTTCACTGTTTTTTATTTCTCATTTGGAAATATTTCATGATAACATCATTCTGTCACAGTCTTTGTCTGTTTTAAGTGTGTAAGTGGGAGTATAGTTAAAGGGTAACTTTTTCAACCTGGACCCTATTTTCCCATGTTTTTGTGTTTAAGTGACTGAGTATTAAGCAAGGCGAAACAAGCTGCAATGTAATGTAAACAGGCACTTGTGCACCTTCTGTTAGCGTCCACTAAAAGTTCTGTTTTTTGACGCTGACAGACTCAGATTATTATTGTAAGTGTCTGACAACATTATGGAAAGGATCCCTACAGAGGTAGACCTTTTAGTTAAAGAGTAAGATCCTTTTTGTTTAACATTAAACGGCCCCAAAATCACCATCGCCAAACTTACTTGACTCTATTTAAATAAAAGTACTTTTAGCGTGTTGGTGATACACGTTTTAAAAATCTAATACATCTAGTATAGTTTTTAACTCATAAAAATTATAGACAGCTTTTTTCGCTGCATGGATGTGTGATTTTGCACCTTAAATAATTGAAAAAGAAATCCTGGCAACAGGTTTTAAAAGTCATGAAACTCCAACTCACATTTAAAAAACCCAAATCCTTCTATCACATCATCATTGGTTTTCCTTCTTTGCATAATGTGCAGTAGTTCCCAACCTTTATGGTTCGGCACCCTTTTAAAACAAACAAATGTCGAGATGCAGCTCCTGGTCGCAAGTTACACTTTAGTGTGAACATAAAACACTCAGTACGTTTACATGCACATAATATTCTGGTTTTTGCCCTTGACTATATTCCGACTAAGCTGTTTCCACTGCTAATGAAAGTGAATATTCCATTAATAATCCTATTTACATACATCCGTGCAAAATATGATTTTTTTTTTAAAAAAGTTTACCAGAGGTGGAGGACTTTCAACCAGCTTCTTGAAAAGGTTGGCGTAGCGATGTGTGCGCATATCTTCTTTGATAATGTTTAAAAGTAGCTGTGTTTCTCCTTCTTATCAGGTCTGCAGCCTTGCAAACTGTTGCAACTGTGCAACGCACAGAGCTGACCATAAGCCGCAAACAGGCAAGAGGCCGTAAACTGCGGTAAAAACCCTGGTTGAGACGCAGATTCTGAATGCGCTGTATACATGATAATACCAATGACAATACCAGAATATCACACGTCTATCGGAAAATGCTATATTCGGAAAAAGGCCTTATTCTTAATGTCCAACCTGAATATGCTGTTTACATGACCTGTATCAAATTCAGAATATTGTCTTATTCGGAATAATAGTGGAACATTGGTGTGCATGTAAACGTACTGACTGATCCTGAGTAGACAGGGTATTGATCTGCTAGGTTCGGACACAAAAAGTAATATATCATCCGCATAAAGCATAAGTTTGTGTACTACACCTCCTGCCATAACAAAATAATGGTTAACCTCCTTTCTGAAATCATAAAAACCAAGAAGTAAGTAAGAACTGTTCTGTTGCTGGGAAAAGACAACTGACGTGAACTTCTAGGTCTTCAACTTACTTATCCCTCTTCCGTATGTATCTGCTAATGGTCTATTTTTCATTTATTTAATATTTTTTGTATAGTTTCTATTTTTGTATTAGTTTTTAATTCTACTTATTTATGTATATGTATTTTATGGATTTCTTTTAACAATCTACAGGTTATGTACTTATTAGCCACTGTTTAGAGCTTTTATTTATTATTATTTATTTATATATTGTCATGCCTTCTGGTGTTTCCTCACTTATGATGGCGTTTCCTCAGCTCAGTTCAAGTTTTTTGTGTGTGTGTGTGTGTGTGTCTGTGTGTGTGTGTGTGTGTGTGTGTGTGTGTGTGTGTGTGTGTGTGTGTGTGTGTGTGTGTGTGTGGTGAGTATTTTGTAGCACTTTGTGCTACATTTACATGTATGAAAAGTGTTATATGAATAAAGATTGATTGATTGATTGATACTTTAAGTGTAACTCTAAACCTTTACCACTGATTTCTTCAGACTCCCAACACGCTCATTGACCTTTTGGCCTTAGAATATTTCTCTGATTTGTCCCCCAGTGTCCCAGCGAGACGTACGATGCCCTCCACAAGTCCACCAAGGACTTCCCAGACGAGGTGGTGAGCTTCATGCGGCAGCACCAGCTGATGTGGGAGCCCGTCCTGCCGGTGGGCGGCAGACCCATCCTGACCCGGGTAAACGCGCCCTACATGTTAAAGAGGGTCGTCGTGGACAGGGTGGACGCCGAGGACGGACCATACGATGTCTTACACCTAGGCACAGGTGAGGAGGAAGAGAGGGATTTAAGTGTGCTTGCTTAGGATGAAAATTGCACGTGTACACACAACAAGACCAGAAACGTCGATCCGGCGATTCACCTCAGGGTTGTACGGCGGTGGGAGTGTCACTCAAATCACCCGTTTGTGTGACGTCCAGTTGTCTTTTTAACCACAAGTCTACTTTATATTTCACAGTTGTCAGATCTTTTATATATTTCAACGTTTCCGAGCACACTTGAAGGCAGCTTCATTTCCCAGAGAAAGAACGAAATAAAAGAGACGGAGGGACAGGGTCAGCTGTTCCACAAACTCCCGGGCAGTTCAGTGCTCGTGTTTGGTGTTTTAAAACTTTCTTGTGGCAGAGATAGAGGCAGTGATGTTTCCTGTTTCCTGTACGGGACTCTCACACCGCCCCAAAACACTCTGACAAGTCTGATCTTAGTTTTTTTCCGGCTCCGCCCTGCAGCCACAGCATAAACGCACTAACCCCCATTCAAGATGAATGGATGGACCTGCTTTTTCGCCAGTCCGTCTGAGGACCGACGCAGGCTACGTGAATGCAGGTTAAAAGGTCAAATGAAAAGTTATGCTAACAGTTTTACAAAAGCACGCGCATCCAGACAATAAACACGAGGTGCTTGGACAGTAGATCTTACCTTGAACCGCAGCTGGATTCTCGTGATAAAATACTGAGTTAAAGCATCTTTCCACAACTTCACGTTTTAACACAACACCCATTAAGGTTCATGTGTTCATCGGTTGTGTGCAAACATCCAGCATTCATTCATTCATTAGCTCTTTAAAGGTGAGAAGTTAAACACGGAGAGGTTTACTGCAACCCTTCTGACAGGGTGTGTGTGTGTGTGCGTGTGCGTGTGCGTGTGCACACGTTCGTCTTCCAGGCAGCGCTGCCTGGAAGGCGCTAGGATTAGGCAATGGTTAGTGTTAGAGTTAAGGTTAGGGTTCGCTGCCTTGAAGTCAACGTTGAGGGATTAAAACACCATCGAGCGTAACTTTGGGGGGGTTGAGATATCCACTTTTGAGCATAATTGAAATTTTGATCATCAAACACTTCATTGTCTGCATTCTGGTGACTTTTTCTCTATTAATTTATGGTGCAAATGTCTTTTCTTTATTTATGTAATGGAAATGATAATTTAGTTGTTTGGTTGTAAACCCCCCCCCGTAAATTCCGTGTGTGTGTGTGTGTGTGTGTGTGTGTGTGCGTAGGTGTGTGTGTGCGTGTGTGTGTGTGTGTGTGATAAATGGCGGAGGTTATTTAGTGGCTGGTGACAGGCCGAGGGGCCAGAGGTGCTCCCGCGGCTCCATAAATCTCCTCTAAGTGGATTCCTCTCCAACATCTTTTATCCCCCCCATCAACTGCTCCTTTACCTGCCTGATAAATGCTCCTTCTGCTCTTTCAAGTGCTTTGATTTTCACGCTGTGCGACCTGGGTGGATCCTTCGACTCGTCTTTGCGTCTGGCAGATAATTCTTTTGTTGCTCGATAATGTCCCTTTTTTAATGTATCGTACTGCTGAGCCACGTGCTGGCGTCAACGTGGTTTACTCTGAGAATAAAATACGCTTTAGAAACGTCTGCAGGTTACTGCGAGGCCATGCACTGAGCTGAGTAGTAGTCACTTTAAGCACACGTTGATCCCCGTTAATGTTGCTCTTTTAACTCCACATTCGGTCCTCTCAGAAAAGCTCCGTGAGGTCTTTAGATACTGACTTTAGAAAGCATTGAGGAGGTTTTACAAGAAAGAGACAGATATCTGGCAAAAACATTATGCTTGTAGCCAGAAAAAAAGCTGGGACAAAAAATTTGAACTTTGAACATGTGACAACAGCAAATGTTAAGGCTTTCATGAACTGTCGACATGTTGGTGTGACTTACAGTATGTAGAGCAGTTGAATAGAAAACAGTCAAGTTGAATCTTTGTGTTGCTACAGGTCAGCCCCATTCAATTTTTCCTAAATTGTTTTTTTTTTTAAATGTAATACTATGGGAAAATGAGGGTTTAAAAAGCCGTAATATGAATGAATCAACAGTTTTTCTTCGTGGTTTTGTACATTAGAGTGGATAGATTGTTACCACAGTGTAGGTACATTATTTTGTAGTATTTCTTAAAAACCATTCACAACCGTCCTGAGCGGCGCTGAGCTCTGAAAGGGGAGGGAGAGACTCGCCAGATGTCAGGCTTTATCCCCAGCAATGTCCAGCCGTTGAGCCAGATCGACATATTTGATCGACATATTTGTAAATGTTCTTTTCTGGGATTTTTTTGTCCAGATGACGGGAAGGTGGTGAAGGCCGTTTCAGTCATCAAAGACAGCCGGGACACGGAGGAGATCATTCTGGAGGAGCTGACGGTCTTCCAGGTCAGATACAACAATCCATCTATCCATCTGTCTATCTATCTATCTATCTATCTATCTATCTATCTATCTATCTATCTATCCATATATCCATATATCCATCTATCCATCCATGTATCAACCTCTATCCATATATCTATCTATCCATCTGTCCATCTGTCCATCTATCCATCCATCCATCCATCCATCCATCTTTCCAGGGGTGGACTGGGACAAACTAATGTAGATGCTTGAAATCAGAGTTCATGTTCTCAGATCTGCAGTTCATATTTAACAAAATATTTGTTGCGAAACTAAATCTTACAGTTTTGAGTTCACTCTGGTAATGATGTTAGACATTAGGGATGGGAATGATTAAAAACTGATAGGCCAACTTCTATTTAAATATGCATCTGGATATATCATGGATACATCCACGCAATCTATCTATCTACCTACCTACCTACGTACGTACCTTCCTACCTACCTACCTACCTATCTATCTATCTACCCATCCATCTATCCATCTATCCAGGGGGGGACTGGGACAAACATTCGACTGGCCATTCTGTCCCTTACCAGCCCAATTTCAGAGGGTGACATTATTTGCTTGATAATTACAAAAAACAGGCTTGCGTGAGATTATGGCAGCAGCAGCATGAGGCGCATTTACAGGCTTTCATAATTACATAGTACACACACTGAAGCAATTCATAACACCTTCCAACTACCATGGCACCATCTTAGAATAGAATGGAAATGGAAACTTGTTATTACTTAAACACCCAACACGCCAAAGTACAAAGACGTAGCAGAGCAGACGCAACTTTTTATTTTAAAAAGTAGAAGCCCAACGGCACTGGATGGGAGGCTCCGGGCTGCAGCTGTACAGTCTTGAATATTTTTGTCAAACTAGTGTAAAACGCCAGTGTCGCCGCATTTGTTTTCTTTTTTTCGAGCGGCCCAAATCGGCCCATTTGCCAGAACTGCCAGATTGCCAGTCCACCTATGCATCTATCCATCTATCTGCCTCTATCTATCTCTTTTTTGACAGCTTTCTTCATGCAACAGACTTGCATTAGACATGGCACTCAGGAATGTGCCGGTTTCTTACGAGTTGGGAGTGAGAATATGTTTGTACGTTTGCTGTTTTTAGCAACCTCAGTCAGGAAGGTACTTGCAGTTTGTTTCTTCTTTTCACATAATTCCCACAAAACCCTAAAGGTCCCATTGCACAGACAAACACACACACGAACACGGAGCTGCACAGGACTTTTATGGCTTGTTTTGGTGTCTCCCGCTGCCCATCTGCCAGCCCTGGGCGATGCGATGTGCTGCGTGAGGCCTTGCATGTTTCCAGTGGAACATATTTGTCTGGAATAACTCCACTAAACAGAAAAACAGATAGTAGGGCACATATTTCCCAAGGTCCTCTATGTAAATAAGCTACTAGGGATGAGGAGGGAAGAAATAGAGGAATACAGTGGGACAAAAACAGAAGAGACAGAAATAGAGGGGAGCCTGTGGACGAGATGTGAGAGGAAAAAGGAAAAACAAAACTACATGAGGAAATAAGAAAGAGAGCACAGGTGGAGGGAAGGAAGAAAGACAGAAAACACGTTAAAAACAGCCACAAACAAACAGGATACCAGACGCACGTTGTCTGTTTACTTATGACTGAGATTAAAACAGGAACTTACCCATTTCCACCAGCCGCACGCACAAACAGGGACATGTGCAAAGCAGCTGACATCGGCTGTACTGTAGTCTCGCATTGTCAGCTCCATCTCCACAGCGCTGCGGAGTAAGGTCTGGCTCAACCACACATACATTCTGGCATAGGAGAAACGTTCTGGGTTGTTTGCATTGCTCTAAACCAATCACAATCGTCTTGGGCGGCGCTAAGCTCCGGACGACTCTGCTAAATAGTCTCGGGAAGGAACTTGTTTTGGTGGAACATTTGCACCCCGCAAAATAAAACGCCACATGCAATATTAAATGAAGTAAACTGTTGACACAATACAGTAACGTGATCTATTTAAATTAGCTGGAGACATGGTTAAACCTCATTGGCTCTTACCAGTGTATCTCTGCGTGTACTTCGTCCACAGCAATCCCACCAATCGGTCCGTAAATGTTGTAATGAGTAACACACAGAGAGCAGAAGCAGAGGGGCAAAGCCTGACGCTCTGCCCATTTACCTCAATTAAGTCCAAAGTCTCATCATCCATTTAAAGCAACTAAGCATGTAACTTTCGGGGAGCCGAAGCGGGAAGAGTTACATAGTGTTGCTTTAAAGCAACACCAAAGCACTTTTCCACGAATGCAGAAGTGCCGTTCACCCTGTTACGAGTTGATGAACCACTGAAACGATTTTGGAAACATTATTTTAAGGTACAAAAGAGTCTTTGGTGTTGCTTTAAACTTTGAATCATCTTTCTACGCCTGGAAGGTACTAGGATTAGGCAATGGTTAGGGTTGGGGTTGGGGTTAGTGCCTTGAAGTCGACGGTCGCAGCGCTGCCTTGAAGTCGACGTTGGGGGCTTAAAACACCATTGAGCGTTTTGAACCCTGGCTGCTGTGTTTATTTCTTAGCTTTCTATCCACTGAAGGTTTGAGCCAGAGGAAGCTGCTTTGTAGCCTGACTGGGTTTCAGACAGGAAGCGCTTGAATGGTTGGTCAGTTTGTTGGCTGTGACGGGACACAGGATAGCCAGATCACTGTGAAGATACCTGTTCTCCTGTACCTATACTCCTGCTCTCTATCATACTGTGAGTGTCCTCCTTTAGCTAGACCCCCCCCCCCAGCTCAGAGCAGTCACAGGTCATTTACTCCCTTTGTGAATCGCTGAAACAAGTCAGTGAGCTAGAAAAATGGAGCTGTGAGGTAATTTAGTCCTCTGAGAAAGAGAGTCATTAGATTTTTTTAATCTCAGTAGCTGCCCTGACCTCTGTAACGTACTGTAGCTCTGAGGTATTCCTCCACCTCTGCAGAGATGGAATATCAGGTTTGTTAAAGAGCAGGGCCAGTTGGTTTTGTGTTAATCTAACAAGCCGTCCGTCTTCCTTACATTAACTCAGGTTTGTCTGCACACAGGCAGCGTAGTTTGGTGTTTCAGGGGGTTTTCCTTGTTTATTTTGCCATCCATAGCAGTTTAAAAACCAACTTGCGCAGAGTGTTTGGTGTTCATGAAATGTGTATGTACAGTATTGATTTTTACAGTTTAGTGAAACTATTATTTAATGAGTTCTAAATGGTTTGAAACTTGACGTGAGGAAATGCAAAATGCAGTTAAATTCAGGCCGATAAAGTGTCTGCAATAACGCTTAAAAACTAATAAAAGATTCCCTTCTTGATTTTTCTTCTTTTCTTCTTCTTTGTCCTGGTCATCATAAACATTCATGAATATCATTATGTATTATCCATTTCCCTTTTTGACCTGCAGAGTCCGACTCCCATCCTGAGCATGGAGCTGTCAACAAAGAGAGTAGGTCTATCTGTCTGTCCGTCTGTCTGTCTGTCTGTCTGTCTGTCTGTCTGTCTGTCTGTCTGTCTTCTGACTTGTATGTGTCTGTTAAGACTAGGTACGTAAAACTGTACATACAACTTTACAAAGTTTAAAGAGAAACAACATTTTTCAATTCAGTAAACCATATAAAGTAGATCTGATGGAAAACTTACCGAAGAAAATGTGACAATGCCTGTTATGATTTACTATAATCAGATCCCTCTCCCTTTTTGTAACAGTAGTGGGTGGTATGGTGAACCTCCAGAAATGTAATGACTCTCTTCCACCGGTCCACAGAAGCAGCTGTACGTGTCCAGTGAGCTCGGCGTGGCCCAGCTGGGGCTCCAGAGGTGTGAGTTGTACGGGACGGACTGCGCTGAGTGCTGCCTGGCCAGAGACCCCTACTGCTCCTGGGACGGTCAGACCTGCTCCAGATTCTTCCCCACCAGCAAGAGGTAAAGATGAGGCAAAGGGAGGGGGAGACTCATGAGAGTTTCATCAGGATGAGTTACAGTTTGAATCTGCAGTGTAGCGTCCCTGAAAGCTTTGTCATCATGAGCAACGGGCAGCAAGTAGATGTGTTATTATATTTATATACAAATGCTGTCAAGCTGATACCAATTTGTGATATTTTCTCACCCATACTGCCAATACTGATGTGCAGTGTTTGAAAAACAACAAATTCAGAGGCAAAGAGTGATACACAATGAGATTTTTGTAATGTGTATATAATAACTAAGTGGGTAAAGGCAAATAATAGAAAAGCTGGAACAGTCTGCTAAGTTAAAAAAATGACTTCCCTTTACTGTAATGCAGCCATTAAAACCAGGGACAGATAACACTTGTATCATATCACGATATTACGATATCCAAATCTAAGACAATATCCAGTCTCATATCACGATATCAATATAATATAATATATTATTATTATTATTATATATAATATAATAATATCGATATATTGCTCAGCCCATTAGGCAATGGTTAGGGTTAGGTACCATTGAGCATATTTACTGTAATCAGTAATTATGTAACAGTAGTAGGAGGTATCGATATATTGCTCAGCCCTAACCAAGAATCATGCATTTATGTGCAGATATGAATGTACTCATGGGTAAAAATCGTGGAATTTCCGGAGACAGCAGGTTCATCTTTGCTTCGTTAGGTAAATGATTTCCCTGAGAGTCTCATGAACCACATCTTAGATTAAAAAAGTAAAAATCAGTTCCTATGCATTTCGTTCAGGTTGTTTTTTAAAAGTTGGTTGGATTTGTATGTCTCTGAGTGTTCCCCCAATCATTTTGAGAGAGAGTTAAGGAAAGAGACAAATAGAAATAAACTAGATAAAAAATCAGTTTGTATGCATTTTAATCAGTTTGTCAGATGTGAGTGTCAAATGAGTGTTTGAGAGAGAGAGAGAGAAAGAGCAAGGGAAGGAGACAGAAATAAACGTAACACCTTCTGAAGGGCGAGAGAGAGCGGAATGAAGGGAGGTTTAACATACTGTCACTGACAAACGTAGACTTATGGTGAGAGCGAGAGTTGGTGAAGGAAAGGATGGAAATAAACGGGCAGAGAGACCTTCAGATGTTCCAGTCGCAGTGCAAAGAAAGCAGTGGGTGAAGAGAAGGGAAGTGGGGTCATGAAACGACAGACAGGTCGAGTTAGAAGGAGACGGAGGCGTGACAACACTCTTTACCAAGGCTGAAACAACACGCTGTATTTACATAGCCTGCTCTTGCTCCATGTGCCCTCATTCATAATCACAGTCACTTCATATTTTCGCCCCTGAGGAGCCGGCACAAACCCAGAAACAACAGCGAGGAGGAGGATTTAATGCTGTTTAAAACAACTTTATCTAAAGGCAAACGTCATTATCTGTCAGCTGGGGTTTAACTGATGAGTCCACTCAACATGAGTCTGCTCTCACAGACTCTAGCATGTATTGTTAACATTTTTAGCATGTGTTCGTACGTCATCGTGCAATACAGACAGGAAATCGGAGAATAATTATTAAAGAGATTAAAACAAAATGTTGCGTGGCGTGGTTGGTAGAGCAGGTGCACATATATAGAGGTTTACTCCTCGACGCAGCGGCTGCGGGTTCGATTCCAACCTGCGGCCCTTTGCTGCATGTCATTCCCCCTCTCTCTCCCCTTTCAATGCACACGCATTACTTCTCCCTTGTGGGGGAGGGGCTTAGGAGACAGTTTGGGCTTTAGCAGAAAGGGGGGACTGAGAAGTTGTCGATGTTCAAATTCTTTGGCTAAGTCCTGGATCTTCACAATCCTACCTACGGCACCTTTAACGTGAGAGGGAGCCTGGATGAGTGTATAGTACGTTCCTACCTAAGCGAGATTGTGTTGTGTTAAACTGACTTACCCAGTTGCTGTTTCAAATCACGCTCCAGAGCCGGCCCAGCTAGCTTCAGTGACCCCGCTGTCGGGACCGACCTCCGCTCCGGACCCGCTTTCCAGCGTTCCTTCGTCTGCGTCGGGAAGCCGCGAGCCCGCTCTCTGTGTTGTAGTTCTGGTTCTAAAAGATGTATTTACTACATACAGTCGCAAGCTCTTACGTTACAGACATATTCTAAGTGTGTGTGTGTGTGTGTGTGTGTGTGTGTCTCAGGCGGGCGCGGAGACAGGATGTAAAGTACGGAGACCCCTGGAGTCAGTGCCCAATCACAGAGGACGGTAAGGATTTCCGCCTTCTGATGTGAATAAACTGTCTCTGTCTGAAACGTCTTCCTGTCATCAGTTACATAACGGACGACCAACTCTACTTAGAAACAAAGGATTCCCACTTACATACGCACTCTGTGATTGATAAGTGTATGTAAAACACTGTATTTAATGTTGTATAAGTATGTTTTATGGAGTTTGGACACTAAACGTCTCCTCTGTTGTCATTTCAACAGAGCCACATTTTAAAATGTGTACTACTATCATTGTACTGGCATTCATTTTGAAAGAGTGAGTGTCTTTGTTTTCCACATATTCATACTTTATTTTTTGCAAAACAAGGCATTCACTATTGCTGGACCACCAAAAAACAATATACAGTATTGACTGAGACTATAGATATAGTACAGGAAAATATCTTCTATTACTGTTCTGTTCTGCAGGCAGGCGTAGGGCGCACTCTAGGGGTGGAACTGAGTCACTGCAGTTTTCTTCACTTCCCACATACAATGTTCATGTAAATGTTTCCATAAAATGTCAGAATTCTCCTAATCTCCTCGAGTCTGTGCTCATTTTTGTTCATTTTTGTTTAAAGAAGGTGATACACCGACACTCAACCCCCTTTTTTTTTCCTTATGCAACAGTTATTTTGTGTGTATAATTGTTTATGAAATAAATCATTATGAAATAAATCACTTCCAACCAAGGCAAATTCCACATAAATGTAACTTATTGTGGCAATAAACTTTTTTCTGATTCTGAGAATTGCCTTTATTATAATCTGTCTGTTTTCAGATTCACATTGAGCATACAGAAAATACTGAAGAGGTTACATTCATTTTCTCTGAGTATATTTCTGTTTATTTTCTCCCCCTTTCAGATTCAGAGTCTGTGGAGATGAAGTCGGTGTACGGTGTGGAGGGAAACTCCACCTTCCTGGAGTGTGTTCCTCGGTCTCCGCAGGCTGAGCTCAGGTGGACGCTGCAGCACACGGAGAGCCAGCAGCAAGCGCTAAGTCAGACGCAGGAAAGCACAGAGGTGAGAGGCAAAACATTTTCCTACCGAATTCTCTCAGCAAACAAGGTATAATTCAAACATTTTCAGGGATGCACCGACTCCAGGATTCGGCTTCGGATTCGGCCGAATATTGGGGCTTTTTGACGTGGTTTGGTTTCTGCCGAACCTTAAGAGTTTTTTTCCACTGAACCCTACGCTTGCACTGCGCCCCCCGACGTAATGACGCCGCCGTTGATTACGGGAAGGTGTTTACGTAGGTGGAGCGTTCAATGCAGCAGGTTGTGAGGAAGTGGAAATGGAACTGGTGAGCAGAAAAAGTGTTGTTTGGCAGTACTTTCAGTCAAAAGAAGGCCATTCAAGTCCAGCTACATGTTCAATCTGCAATGCCGATTAGTCTGGTGGTGGCGAGGACCCTAAACAATACACAACATCACCGCTGTTACAACATCTGGTATGAAACATCTGAAAGAATACCAGTTATGCATGAAGGAATCTACAGACAGCAGCCAGAATGCAGCAACTTCAGGTACGGCAAAGGAAGGACAGAAAAGGACAAACATACACTGCTGTGGACGTTGTTTACTTCATTAATGTGTTTACTGTGTTAATGGACTGAGGATGAGAGGAGGATTCGGTATTCGGATTCGGCAGAATCTTAACCATTGGATTCGGTATTCGGCCGAAACCCCAAAAATCTGGATTCGGTGCATCCCTAAACATTTTCCAATTTGACAAGTTCATCATCTTTGAATTTGGGTAACTAGGCGCACACTGCACGTTTGATTTCATCATGGTCAGCTGGGAAGACATCCGTATGATTCTTTGTGTGCAGACCACAGGGAGTTAAATGGACTTAAATACGTATAAGAGAGGGACACCAGTCTGGGAAAAGAAAAGGCATTTTGCTGGAGGGTGTGGCTTTGTCAAAGCTAAAAAAAACACCTTCATTGAAAGAGTGTTCGTAACATCGAGAGGCAGAAAGTCATTTTGATTGGAAGATAAGCGACGGTCACGTTAATAATTAGAGCACACAAATGCAATGCAGTGTTTGCCAGATGGTACGTCAGTGTTAATCTTGGATGTGTTTACTACTGTTGCCAGGCAGTCTGATTTCCTTTCACTTTCTTCTTCCTTACTACTTTTGCTTATTTCAGATTAGTTTGTTTGTACGCTCCCTGACATTTCTGGGAATAAATGTTAAGGGACTAGATTCATATAGCACTTTCCTATTCTTTACAACTACTCGCGCTTTAACATCGTACAGGAACCATTCACCATTCACACACACTGGTGGCCGAGGCTGCCATACAAGGTGCCAGATAAACATTCACGCTCATTCACACACCGATGGCGCAGCATCGGAAGCAATTCGGGGTTCAGTGTCTTGCCCAAGGACTCTTCGACATGTAGACTGCAGGGGCCAGGGATCGAACCACCAAGCTTCCAATTGGCAGGGGACCGCTCTACCACCTGAGCCAAAGCCTCCCCAGAAAGATACTGCAACCAACAATGGGTTGAGCATAAATGTCTCTGTGTATGCTCATAGCTCGCGCACCATCTACGGAGGCCTGCGCCACGGCGTCTTCCGCGAGTATAAACAAAGCTTAGGGCCCTATTTTAACGATCTAAGCGCACGGCGTGAAGCGCCTGGCGGAGGTGCATTTAGGGCGTGTCCAAATCCACTTTTGCTAGTTTGACGGTGGAAGAAAGGGTCCGTGTGCCGGGCGCATGGTTCAAAAGGGTTGTACTTAGTGTCTTCATTAATTCATAGGTGTGTTTTGGGCGTAACATGCAATAAACCAATCAGAGATCATCTCCCATTCCCTTTAAAAGCCAGGCGCGTTTGGACCTTGGAGCATTGCTGTTATCATGGCGGATTTGCACCGTAATATTTTTATTTGTAATCTTCTGCATGTGTGTGTGCTGCTGTGCGTCCTTGTGTGTGTAACAAGCATAGTGTGCACGTGCTGTGCACGAGCCTAGGAGCATTTTACTAATTTGCTGTTAAAATAACAATGAAATGCTGCGTTATTGACTTTAGACCAGGTTTTTGTTGGTCAATGGCGCGATCACTTCCCGCTGCTTCAAGATAGCAATACGCCCAGAATGCACCTGAACACACCTCCCTGTAAGACCAGCACGCCCATGGGCCACAGATCGGCGCAGTTGCATTTGCTGTTTAAACGACGTGGGCGCTGGACGGGAAATTGACAACTGGGTCGGTCTTAAACTAGCAAAGACACTTGCGTGCTGTGTTGCGCCGGGGTGCAAGATAGGGCCCTTAATGTGTTTCATTCAACTCTGTCTCAACTGTCAACGTTAACATCATCCTCTCGTCTGTCCGTCTGTCTGTTTGTCTCCTCTCTGTCTCGCTCTCAGCTCCGTCAGAGCGATGATGACCGCATCCTTCACATGAAGCGGGGTTTGCTAGTTCAACACCTGGAGCTGGCTGACTCGGGCCTCTACACCTGCGCCAGCCACGAGCACTCCTACAGCCAGGTCCTGGCCCGATACCGACTTCACATTATCCCCAACCACAGCCTCCACCCGACCCGCTACCAGCAGAACCACAGCCCGATCCACCCGGGCGCAGGCGGCCTCGGGAGGATCAGCCAAGCTGCGGTCGCCGGGTTTTTCAGCCAGTCGGCGCCCCTTCAACCTCTGGTGCCGGGACACAGGAACTCGTGGCTTCCTCTGAAGAGCTACAAAGACCTGCACATGGTGGGGACCAACAGTCTGAGTGTGGACGAGTACTGCGAGCAGCTGTGGTACCGCGAGAAACGCCGGCAGCAGAAGCTCCGCACCCTGAAGCTGAAACAGGAGAGCAGGAAAGCCCGGGTGAGGCGGAACAACCCTCCGGAGATTCCCCTCTAGTCGAACACAGAGACTGCTCACGGACAACAGATCCTGTACATGCAGAGGACATGGAAAGGTTTGCTTGTTGTTGGCTTTGTTTTTTGCAAATAAAGCTCAAACTGCTAGTGGTGACCAGCCATATTTACCATTAAAGACTGTCAGTAATAAAAAAGACATTAGTATATCCTCACCCTGAATATTTTTGACGGAATTTGGCGTAAAGAGCTTTACTTATCTTGGAACTTATTTTTTTCACTACGCTGAAGTAGAGTTTACAGAATTACAGTTGTGCTCATAAGTTTATGAAACCATGCTAAAGTTTTTATCTTAATGCCTTAATTAAAAAAAAGGGAAAAATCCAGCCTTTAAGGACACCAATTTTCTTTGTGAATGAATAATGTATCGTAAATAAATAAATGTTCTTCCTTAAAATACAGGGGGCATAAGTCAGTACACCCCTATGTTAAATTCCCATAGAGGCAGGCAGACTTTTATTTTGAAAGGCCAGTTATTTCATGGATCCAGGATACTATGATCCTGATAAAGTTCCCTTGGCCTTTGGAATTAAAATACCCCCCCCCCCATCATCACATACCCTTCACCATACCTAGAGATTGGCATGGTGTACTTTCCATAAACGCAAACTGAAATAAAACCATGCCAATCTCTAGGTGAATGAACAGGTTCATATGATAACAAATGAAAAGTTATGCACAACAATTCATATGATATTCCATGACAATAGGGGTCACATGGAAGTTGCTGTCAGTTTACAAGACAATATCTTGTAATATCAGTCCATCAGAACAGAAACAAGTAGACATGGTTATGAGGGAAGAAATGCATCTGATCATATTTCAGTTTACATAATGTCATCTTATAAACTGTCAAGTACAAGCTACCATTTATTGTGGCACTTATTTATCGATTAACCTACACTTCAACACTCCCTTTTGTCCCTTTTTCTATCCAACATATCTATTTAGTGAAGCTGCAAAGATTTATTTGCTAACTATTTTTGATAATCGGTTTGAGTCCAAATGTTGTGATATGTTCTAGTTTCTTCTCTCCTCTGTGACAGTAAACTAAATATCTTTGAGTTGTGGACAAAACAAGACATTTGAGGATGCCATCCTGAGCTTTTTGGGAAACACTGATCCACATTTTTTTTAACATTTTCTGACATTTTAGAGACCAAACAACTAATCCATTCATGCAGATAATAATCCAAAGATTAATCCACAATGAAAATAATCGTTAGTTGCATCCCTAAACCTTCCAAGGATTTGTATTGGTTACTGTTATTTTTACATGTATCATGAAAAGTATTTACACCTTCTGTAGTTCTGCAAAATGGCACCACACAGCTGACTCTTGGACCGACATACAGAGGAACATGTAGCAGGATCTCACGCACGATGCAGACAGAAATATGTATACTATATTAGAGTATAAGTTAATGACAGAAGACTAAACAAGGGAAGTGTTTGCCTCATTCACTGCAACACATTTAACTGTGTTTAAACATATGTTTCACATGTATTTATGTTTGTTCTGAGACGTAATGCCGATCTACACGGATAAGATCTACTTCATGGATAAGGCCTCAGTCGACACGCACACAAGAAATGCTTGTACTTGCTTGAAAATACATTATGTATAGCCTTTAAATTCTGCCATGTAACTAATAATTGTTATTCACGTCAATGTATATTAAAGAACTCTATTTTTGATAGTTTTCTTACTTTGTATTTGTAGAATTTTAGTACTTTTTCTTTGTGTTTATATCAACGTGTTTCTCATAAGCAAAATGAACACTTTTTTAAACTTTGCTTTAACTTTAATAAGCTTTGAGATCAAGAAATGAAATTGTGTTAAGTTACTGTATGTGAATAAGCCACAAACTGTTGTGAAATAAAAATATATATAATGAAGACATTTTGGGTTTTAATTTGTTGTCAGTTGCAGAGGACTTCCAATGGTAGAATAACACACATTTGTTTTGAGTTTGTAATATCATAAGAGCGTTGTATGGAACAGAGACAACCATAGGAAGGGTTTGCTATGGATATATATGAGAGGTGACAGAGATAGTTACCCACGAACAAAGTATTGCAGACCTGTTGGGAAAAGAACACACAAAATTTTAGTTTGTAACCTCGTTTAGACCAGAAAAAGGGGGACAGAGGTAGTTATCCTGCAGTAAAGATCCCTTTTTTCTCTTATTTTGGCACTTACTTTTCTCACCTACCTAACTTCTTTCCTTTCTTTTCTTCATCACTGATTGGTTTTATGCTTCCACCTGTCACCCCTACTGTAAATGCCGCGACATTATGGAACCCACGCAACTTCTAGGCAAGACCCGCCCTTCAATAGCCTTCACACACTGCTATTGGCCAGGCGTCCATTGCTTACGCAAGGTAACGTAACCCGATTTGTTCAGGTCCTATCCCCTGACCAATCGGCTATCCTAACCTTAACCACTCAAGGTCAATGCCTAACCCCAACCAATCGGGCTGCTTCGTAGGAGGGGACTTGCCTAGAAGTTGAGTGGGTTCCATAATAACGCGTAATTGCCCATGTGTGGTTTTGGTTGTCCTTATCATTTGCATCACCATTTAAGTAAAATTACTCATAATGTTTCCATTTCTTTTAAGATTCCATGTTACACATTTTCCATGATGTTCCATGATCCTCCGGTCCTGGAATATTCCTGAGATACTAACTTGTATATAAACTCCTCCACTATATTCAACCTACGTTCAACCTGTTGAACATGAACATAGTTGTAGCATCAGACTGCTGCAAACTATCAGTCAACATATCCAGCAATGAATCAGAACTAAGGAATGAGACACTCCCTGTGTTTCATGTGAAGCAACAACACTTAGCAGAGGAGGCGTGACAGAGTTACACCCTTCAGCTGACTCACCTGAGGCAAACCAGGAATCAGTTTGTTTTTCATCCTCGCTACAGAGAGACACACAGACGGAAAAACAGACGATCAGATTCAGCTTCAGATCACAGTAACAACTTCCTCTGAGGGAGTTCAGCTACAGGAGAGAAAAGTGGAAAACTACAACACTGCTGCTCCAGCCTGCTGGCACTCCACACACTGACGGTGAGTTTGACAAAAACAAGACTGAAAGTGAAAGTAACTTTCAGTGGAGTTAGTAGAGGGGGGAGGGGAGCCATGACTGACTGTACTTTCTGTCTGTTCTGTTTTCAGCTTCACTCAGAGACCAAATGGCTTCCAGATCAGAGGAGGATCTCTGCTGTCCGGTCTGTCACGATGTCTTTAGAAATCCTGTTCTTCTGTCATGTAGCCACAGCTTCTGTAAAGACTGTCTGCAGAGCTGGTGGACAGAGAAACCAACACAGGAGTGTCCAGTTTGTAAGAAAAGAGCTTTGTATGAACCACCTTGTAACCTGGTGTTGAAGAACCTGTGTGAGTCCTTCTTATTGGAGAGAGATCAGAGAGCTTCAGAGGCTCTCTGCAGTCTGCACTCTGAGAAACTCAAACTCTTCTGTCTGGACCATCAGCAGCCAGTGTGTGTCATCTGTCTGCATTCAGAAACACACTCCAACCACAGAATCAGACCCATCGATGAAGTAACACGACAACACAGGAAGGAGCTTCAGGAAACTCTGGAGCCCTTAAAGAAAAAGTTAAAGTTTTTTGAACAAGTTAAAGTGAAGTTTGATCAAACAGCAAAACACATAAAGCTCCAGGCCCGACGCACAGAGACGCAGATTAAGGAGCAGTTTAAGAAGCTTCACCAGTTTCTAGAAGAGGAAGAGGAGGCCAGGATGGCTGCACTGAGGGAGGAAGAGGAGCAGAAGAGTCAGAGGATGAAGGAGAAGATGAAGGCTCTGAGCAGAGAGATAGCAGCTCTTTCAGACACAGTCAGAGCCACAGAGGAGGAGCTGAGAGCTGAAGACGTCTCATTCCTGATCAACTACAAGGCTGCAGTGGAAAGAGTCCAGCAGCGCCCCCTGCTGGATGATCCACAGCTGCTCTCAGGAGCTCTGATAGACGAGGCCAAACACCTGGGCAACCTGAGCTTCAACATCTGGAACAAGATGAAGGACATGGTCTCCTACACTCCTGTGATTCTGGACCCAAACACTGCTAAACCCAACCTCATCCTTTCTGAAGATCTGACCAGTATGAGAGTAAGACAGGAACAGCAGCTTCCTGATAATCCAGAGAGGTTTGATAAACACCGCTCTGTCCTGGGCTCTGAGGGCTTCAACTCAGGGACTCACAGCTGGGATGTCGAGGTTGGAGACAGTACAGGCTGGTCACTGGGTGTGTTAGCAGAGTCTGTCCAGAGGAAGGGAGTCATACAGTCTGGATTATGGATAATGTTGTTGCATAAAGGTAAATACTTAGCACGGTCAGCGTCAGATCCAGAAACTGGTCTTGTAGTGCAGAAGAATGTCCAGAGGATCAGAGTGACTCTGGACTGGAACAAAGGAAAGCTGTCGTTCTCTGATGCTGATACTGACACACACATACACACCTTCACACACACTTTCACTGAGAGGATGTTTGCATACATTTACACTAGGGGTGAAGTGAAGATATCACCAGTGAAGGTGTGTGTGACAGTGGAGCAGAGCAGTTAGAAATAAAGAGGATGATTTATTTATGATTACCTAGGTACTGTCAGGGCACGCCCTCATACTCTGCTTCTGACTGGCTAGTAGTCCTTACCTAGCTACTGTCAGGGCACGCCCTCATACTCTGCTTCTGACTGGCTAGTAGTCCTTACCTAGCTACTGTCAGGGCACGCCCTCATACTCTGCTTCTGACTGGCTAGTAGTCCTTACCTAGGTACTGTCAGGGCACGCCCTCATACTCTGCTTCTGACTGGCTAGTAGTCCTTATCTAGCTACTGCGCATGTGCGATTCCCAACAAAGATGGAACAGAAGTGAGAGGTCTCACTCAGAAGAATAAAAGGTCTGTTTTATTCATTTTAAACATTGGGTAAAATTATGTTTCTCTCAAATACACATAATGCTCATTTACAAAAAAGAATTGTTACCAGTTATAAAGTTACTTAGCTTGTTTGGAAGCTTGAAGATAGTTAATTAGCTTGCTTGCTAATTCCAACCACCGTTTTTTCATGCTACACACTGGTTATAGAAAATGAGCCAAACACACTCAAATGGCGAGAACACTGTGCTTTTCTACACTGTAACAATAGTGCGTGTACATTAAGTTGTTAAACTTTACTAAGTTAGTGGCCGGCTGGCCGGCTAGTTATACCTCTTTAACACCACTGACCAGGGTTGGGCCTGGGTTGTCTGATCAGTGTTCAACCCTACTTTTGGAAATTCAAACCGAGGAGGAGAGAACATTTTTCTTTGTTTGGTTTCATCAAAAGTAAAGTTGGGCTTTGCTGTCAGCTTCACGGACTCATTTTTTTTCCAGATAGGTGTCGTGTGCAGAAGAGAGGGACTTAGAGGAGAATTAACCAAAACTTATTTTTATAAGTTTACTTTCTAACGCTGGGTTTTTACAGGCAGTTGTGCCTGTAAAAACTCTGCTCCTGCTCTGCAAAAGGCAGACTAGTGTACATTTGGGCACCTACTGTCAGCGGTCTGTTCGTAAATGAATTGAACCGCTCTGCTGCTGTTGAAGCTGCCTGTCGAAATGAGAGTTGTATACAATCTATGGTGAAATGGTATATGGCTCAGTTCTCAGTTCAGCATCATCTGTATTAGAGAATAGAATCAAAAGATAATAAAATAGCTTTGCCAGCCTACTTACTGGAGTTCCACAACTACAAATATCCTTTACAAGTACAATTTTGTATGTATTTTATGTGTCCCCCTTCAATATTTGCTCCCAGGAAATGTTATGTTTATTGTCCCGCAAATCAGTACAGCAAAATGCTTAGCACATCTACAATGTGAGACAGGTGCATCGGAGGGGGACAATCAGATCAAAAGTTACAAAGAAAACTCTTGCACACTGTCTAACTTGCTAAAATATATATAAAGTTAAATGTTTATTGTCCCCCCCCCCCCATCAAATGTACGCACATGAATAAGATCTAAAAGTTTTGTTTTCATATGTGACATTAAAATGATTTAATTTAGTTTCTGATCTTTTGGTTCATAAAGCCTTTTTCTTTCATATCGATACTGTTTTCATTTTAAATTGTTGTTCATGTTGTATTATTTTGACCTATGTGTGTGTGGAGCCTTGAAGACAGCAAACACTTTGTAGAAGCTGATTTGATCCCAAAAAAAAGATTCAATTTTTCAATAACTGCATAAAGTTTGAGGAGCCAATCATTGTTCAGATCAAACTATGAAAATGTGTTTTACATTTACCAAAATATATGAACCATTTTCTATTTGTGGAATAAAGAAAAGATGATTCTGTAAAAGTGTTTAATTCAGTTTTTCATCAGTTGAATGTTGCTGTCAATTGATGTGCTTCATGATCTCGTGCAGCAGCTGGTACTACTAGTCCTGGTACAACAGGTTAATCTTGAATCTCGACTGAAAAAATGTATGTTTTAATCATTTGCGTATCATTACTTTTTAAGATTCAAAATTATATATTATAGTGTACAGTCATGTGCAGAAGTTAGCACACCCATGCTAAAGTTGACTAAAAAGAGGAATAAAAAAAAATCATCTTTTGGAAATTGATCATATGTTGATAAATGTTCTTCCTTAAAATACAGGGGGCATAAGTCAGTACACCCCTATGTTAAATTCCCATAGAGGCAGGCAGACTTTTATTTTGAAAGGCCAGTTATTTCATGGATCCAGGATACTATGATCCTGATAAAGTTCCCTTGGCCTTTGGAATTAAAATAGCCCCCCCACATCATCACATACCCTTCACCATACCTAGAGATTGGCATGGGGTACTTTCCATAAAATCATCTCTCAATGCAAATCAAACCAGCTATTAGGCTAACTGAAATAAAACCATGCCAATCTCTAGGTATGGTGAAGGGGATGTGATGATGTGGGGGGGGGCTATTTTAATTCCAAAGGCCAAGGGATCTTTATCAGGATCATAGTATCCTGGATCCATGAAATAACTGGCCTTTCAAAATAAAAGTCTGCCTGCCTCTATGGGAATTTAACATAGGGGTGTACTGACTTATGCCCCCTGTATTTTAAGGAAGAACATTTATTTATTTACAATACATTATTCATTGACAAAGAAAATTGGTGTCCTTAAAGATTAGATTTTTCCTCATTTTTTTAATTAAGGCACTAAGATCAATTTCCAAAATATGATTTTTTGATTCCTCTTTTTAGTCAACTTTAGCATGGGTGTGCTAACTTCTGCACACACTCTTAACCCAAATTAGTTGACTTTACTCGCAAATCGCGTGGAAACCCGTTGCCCTATCCCACTTTAGTTTTTACCCAAGCTGAAACTAAACATGTTGAGCTGTATTACCATGGAACCTTAAGTTTAGTATTTATATTTATTAGTAGTGTGTACTCAAAATCATTAGATAATTTAGCTATTATGACTTATTGCTACTCATCATTTATTACAATTACTGTATTTTCCTCTAATTTAATTAGCTTTTGATTTTTTTTTAAACATGCATATAAACATTGTTTCAATTAAATTGGATGGAAAAAAATAAACCTTAAATGCTCGAATGCATTTTATTTTTAAGAAAAATGGCAAAACAGGTCAACATCAACAAGACCAACCTAAAGTGATTAATCTGAAAAAGGTCATTTCAAATCACTGAAACAATTATGTGTTGGTGTTGCGTATGTGTGGGTGTCGTCCGTGTTTGTTGTGTGCGTGGGTGTTGTTCGTGTCTGTGTTGTGTGTGTGGGTGTGTGTCTGCGTTTTACGTGTGTCAGTTCGTCCGCTTGTTTTACAGAAAACAAGGGGTTTACCCCACAGGTAAGAAAGTGTTTTACTGGTGTGGCAAAAAATAAAATAAAATTGTAGTCAACAGCTTCTTACAGTAGACTTGACATCTCTTTACATTGCGAGCTGATTTTTCCAAAGTCTGTAGCTTCGGCTTTAGGTCAGTGTGGCCTAACAAGAGCAATACCTGTTGGATGACCTGAAATTTGAGCTTCATAGTCTTGGGGTTGTTAAGATGGAGTGCATACATGAGTCCAAATAATCAAATAATCATCTATAAGAAAGCTTAAATAAACCAAGCAATGTTTGGATTGAATTATACAACTAATAGAGTAGCATTATATGATTTTTTTACAAAACCTGTGAAAAACAATGCCAAGTACATAATGTGTATGGACCTACATTGGCCTGTTGTGAAATATGTGTCAACCACTGTCCAACATTCCCTCTCTTGGATCGAAATAACTTAAGGAGACGAGGACCGTGCCCGTCGATGCTCTCATAGAATTCCTGCTTGAGGTTCTTGCCCACAATCCTGCTGAACTCCATGAACACCTGACAAATACAGAGAACAAACAAAAAATGAACTTAGATCAACTGAACTATACAAGGCAGCTAAGCCATCTGCAAAGTAGTGCTGAAAAACATCCATGAATGTCCTTTTTATATGATTTGAAATGTTGTTTAAATTAAAAAACATCATGCCCCAAATTAAAAATACCAATGTTTTCCTTAAAGAGGACAAGAGTAAATGTGTACTGCGCAGGTGAGAAAGACTGCCTGTGCCCGCCCCCCCACTTGAGGCACAGATCTCTTAAAAAAATTACTTTAATTTTAAGTTTATATTATCATAGTTGCTAATTTTGTGTTGCATTAATGTTGCATTCTTTATCATTAAAACCTAAAAAATATAAAGAAACAATGGTGTGATTTTGTTTGATTGATGGGACTCTACACTGCAACAGCCTATCACGGCCTTACTAAAAAGAAAGTTAGGCTACGTACGTGACGTAGCCTACGTCAGTGTAGCCGCACAGTTACCGCGCATTTTTGAAAGCTGGATGAGTTTTCGCTGGCTTACTCGCTTCAGTTCGTCATGGATATCCGTAAGTGGTTGAAAAGCCCGCCAACAGTCTCCTCTGCCAAATTGGATACGACACCGACGCCTCCTGATGTTGTAGTTGGAGAAGGAGACCCTGGACGACAGTCTGAGCCTGATGCTAGTAGCTCCGTGGAGCCCGACCCTGGGCCTGGCAAGACCTGCAGGTCAAGTGCAAACGCGACTCGGGCAGCATTTGGGCCACAACTGCCTGTTGAAACAGTGTGTGTGAGTGACCTCGGCACGGACAAACCCAAACAGGTTGTGTTGAGGAAATATCCAGTCAAATGTTTGGTTAAAAAAAACGATCATTTTCCTCTAGCTGGTATTTGAACAGGGACTGGCGGTGGAAAAGGACTCTGCATTTTGTCATGCCTGCAGGAAATTCAAATCTGTATCATCGGACGCGACCTTCTCCATTAAGTGATTTAATGATTGGAAACATGCAATTGAAACAGGTAAGGGCTTAAATAAGCATGCAGCTTCAACTGACAGGAGGGACTGGAGAGAGGACAGCGCTGCCTCCACTCAAAGTACCGGTAGGTTCAAAGTCTCTGTGCGTGTGTGTGTGTGTGTGTGTGTGTGTGTGTGTGTGTGTGTGTGTGTGTGTGTGTGTGTGTGTCTGTCTCATGGCCATGCATATCCCTCTGTTGACTGCTTTAAAATGCAATGTTTGAGAGATGCTACTGGTGTTACATCTAATATGTTGTATAGTCAAGTGTTTTATGGCTATTCATAACATTGCTTCTATGTAATGTGGTGTAGGCAATAGGCTAGCTGGTCATATTGCTGTTGGTTATGTTTAACGTGATGATTACGTGCTGCGCGAATAGAGTATACGATTATTATAAATATACAATGTACTGTAGGCTAATAATAATTGTGCCCTCCCATGCATTTCATATGCCCCCCTTAAGAGTGAGGTCTGGCGACGGGTCTGCTCACACCACAAGGATCTGTAAAAATATAAAACAAGAAAACGTTTAGCTCAGCGACTCAGCTCAACAATGTCACTGTTAAATACAATAAGGTAATAGAACCGAAACGACGCCTGTGTTACAGAGAAAACCGGCATGTAAACAAGCGTGTGTGTGTGTGAGTGAGTGAGAGTGAAAAAGAGAGCGGCCAAGGGCGGGTCGAGTGGATTAATGCGCTGCAAGCACCTCGCGGTGTCCACAACGTAAACACCTCCACAGCGCCTCCGAGAGCGGTTGAATCGCTTTTCTATTGCGTAAAATGACGGTCATATAAATGATTTAGTCGAGCTTACTCGCCGGTATGTGAGCCGTCCTCAGACTGTTAACACTAAGCTAACTTTAACATTCAGCTGACACTTTTTTCGAGTAGCTAGTGTTAGCAATAAGCACGTATTAACACCATGCACAGGTTCAAACAGTAACATTAGACAGAAAAAAAGCTGCGTCAACAAATTATCTGCAAGCTTTTGGATATTAAAAATTCACACAAAGATAACTAGGGTACAATAGTTATTTTATATTCTAACCATTCCACTTGGAGTAAGGTTGCTTCCTGGTCAGGGTACCGTCTGCTGCCGATGCCTGTGCTGCTCGTCCCGCCAGGTGTAGAGCCCTTTGGACGCACGTGACAAGACCAGCGTCTTGTCACGTGACCAGGCAGGTTTTTGAATCAGCCCCCTCCCCTTTCTTATGAAAGTAAACATACCAAGTTATCTCTGCTAAACCAGGGGCCTGTTTCACAAAACCAAGATAAGGGATTAAGCCGGGATTTATCAGTTATCCTGGATGATTTAAGCCTTGACTCGGTTTCACGAAAGCGGAGGCACATAAGTCACCATGGAGCTTTATTCTGTGCAGCTAGGCTAACAACTAGCCTGCTCCCGACCAGGCTAACAGCCGGGGCTAACAGCCGGGGCTAACAGCCGGGGCTAACAGCCGGGGCTAAGCCTTTTCTGATCACCCAGCAGTGGTTTTACCTTATTGTTATCAGCCTGGATTAAAATACAACAGGTGCATATTGCTGTTCCTTTAAGTACTGTTATTATTTAAAGTTGTGACCATTATTTTTTTTTAATAATTATTCATGTGACAGTCATTGTTACTGTTATATTGCTGTATGAAGACTGCTGTTCATATTGTTGTTAGAGGTTTGATGAATATATTATGGCAGTTGTTGAGATAATTAGAAAAGGCTTTTAAATGAAGTCTGTTACTAAGGGCGATACATACAGCGCTGTACATTTCTGTTGACCAATGCACCTTGAATTATTTTAGTTGATTCATTTTTTTGTTTGTTCTGCTTCCATGTGCATTGTATTTGGCATTCTTAGCACACAAATTGTGTTGTTCAGTAAACTGGGACTATAATTTGGGAGGATTGTACAATTTAAAGAACATATCCTAATTGTACAATCCTCCCAAAGTATAGTCTTAGTTCACTGGACCAGTAACTATCTAGTGATGTAGGCTACTGGACATTCATGTACCAACAGGGGGAGGACACCTCAATGGTTTTTGACCTTATGTTTTGCTGGGGGGGGGGAAATAACTGATGAATATACTCTGTTCCATTCATGTTTACAGTGTGCATGGGATTTATCACTTAATTATCTTTATAGTTTCTAGATTTTAGAGTCCAATTTCGTCAGTGTCTTTATTTTCTGTGTCCATATATACAAGGGAGCAAGGCATATAATATGTAGAGAAGGAAACTCTTAATATGACTTAGGAAATGTATATTTTAGCCCATGAGAGAGAGGGAGGAACAGAGTGAAAGAGATATTAACGCATCATACTCTAGCGTTGTAGAAAATTGATCTCCATGGTAAATTTCCTGAGTAACATTATCTTCTGCTTACTTTTAAGGCAAAGAGTACAACTGTTAATTTTTTGCAAATGATTAGTAGCCTAATCCTTGAATGGAATGATTATGACGGTTTCAATTCAGAGCAGTAGTCAGTTAATATATAATATAGTATATATTTAGGCTGCTTACGCATTCAGTCGGTCAGCGATCGTCTGCTACGCTTTCTCTCGCTGTTTCATTACAGCGGCCGTGTTTCTTTTCTTTTTATACAAATAATGTGTTTCACGTTATCATACTTCCACAAGAAGCTGCTGCTCACTCTGTATAAAGTGCTTACAATGCGTATTCTCCATTTTGGCATCAGTAAATCTGTGATCGACCTCGCGGTCTTTTGAGGAAAGACGTGGACGCGCATCTATCTGGATTACTTCAGCCTGACTCGACCTAGTCGCTCCTCCTCAGCCTGGCTTGGCCTTCGTGAAACGCACCAAGCCAGGATGCACAGATTAGTCTAGGTCAAGCCTCGCTTTATCAGTTATCCTGGATTTATATATTCTGCTTTTGTGAAACAGGCCCCTGATTAGTGCAATGAATCTTTCAGCTAAATAGTTGTTAAAAATAGCGTGGTGAACTTTAATTGTAATCAAACACATTTTAATATTTAAAACCATGAATACAAGGCCTAACAAACACATCCTCTGTATTCCTGGAGAGCCTTTATTTACAAAACCTTTTTTTGACACCATTCAATGTCACCACTTAAAGTAAAAACTTCCTCTCTCCAACAATATTCCATGTTAAATATTTCCCTTAATGATCCTTCCATTCCCCGAAACAGAATATTCCTGAGATTTAACTAAATTATGTTTTAACCCTTAAACTACGTTCAACCTAACTACTGTTAGACATGAACATAACTGTTGCATCAGCCAGCTGCTCACTATCAGTCAACATATCCAGCAATGAATCAGACCTTAAATGGACTTAAACACAACGCTGTGTTACAACAGCTTTCAGCAGAGGAGGCGTGACAGACCTCCTCCCCTCAACTGACTGACCCTGAGACTAACCAGGAAACAGTTTCTTTTTCGTCCTCGCTACAGAGAGACACAGACGGAAAAACAGACGATCAGATTCAGCTTCAGGTCAAACTAACAACTTCCTCTGAGGGAGTTCAGCTACAGGAGAGAAAAGTGGAAAACTACAACACTGCTGACACTCCACACACTGACGGTGAGTCTTTCTAAAAACACGACTCAAAGTGAAAGTTAGTAGAGGGGGGAGGGGAGCCATGACTCACGGTACTTTCTGTCTGTTCTGTTTTCAGCTTCACTCAGAGACTAAATGGCTTCCAGATCAGAGGAGGATCTCTGCTGTCCAGTCTGTCACGATGTCTTTAGAAATCCTGTTCTTCTGTCATGTAGCCACAGCTTCTGTAAAGACTGTCTGCAGAGCTGGTGGACAGAGAAACTAACACAGGAGTGTCCAGTTTGTAAGAGAAGATCTTTCAGAAATCGAACCACCTTGTAACCTGGTGTTGAAAGAACCTGTGTGAGGCCTTCTTACTGGAGAGAGATCAGAGAGCTTCAGAGGCTCTCTGCAGTCTGCACTCTGAGAAACTCAAACTCTTCTGTCTGGACCATCAGCAGCCAGTGTGTCTCGTCTGTCTGCATTCAGAAACACACTCCAACCACAGAATCAGACCCATCGATGAAGCTGCACGACAACACAGGAAGGAGCTTCAGGAAACTCTGGAGCCCTTAAAGGAGAAGTTAAAGGTTTTTGAACAAGTTAAAGTGAAGTTTGATCAAACAGCAAAACACATAAAGCTCCAGGCCCGACGCACAGAGACGCAGATTAAGGAGCAGTTTAAGAAGCTTCACCAGTTTCTAGAAGAGGAAGAGGAGGCCAGGATGGCTGCACTGAAGGAGGAAGAGGAGCAGAAGAGTCAGAGGATGAAGGAGAAGATGGAGGCTCTGAGCAGAGAGATAGCAGCTCTTTCAGACACAGTCAGAGCCACAGAGGAGCAGCTGAGAGCTGAAGACGTCTCATTCCTGATCAACTACAAGGCTGCAGTGGAAAGAGTCCAGCAGCGCCCCCTGCTGGATGATCCACAGCTGCTCTCAGGAGCTCTGATAGATGAGGTCAAACACCTGGGCAACCTGAGCTTCAACATCTGGAACAAGATGAAGGACATGGTCTCCTACACTCCTGTGATTCTGGACCCAAACACTGCTAAACCCAACCTCATCCTTTCTGAAGATCTGACCAGTGTGAGAGTAAGACAGGAACAGCAGCTTCCTGATAATCCAGAGAGGTTTGATAAACACCCCTCTGTCCTGGGCTCTGAGGGCTTTAACTCAGGGACTCACAGCTGGGATGTCGAGGTTGGAGACAGTACAGGCTGGTCACTGGGTGTGTTAGCAGAGTCTGTCCAGAGGAAGGGAGTCATACAGTTTGGATTATGGAGAATAATGTTGTATCAAGGTAAATACTCAGCACGGTCACCACCAGCTCCACCCACTGATCTCGTAGTGCAGAAGAAGCTCCAGAGGATCAGAATGACTCTGAACTGGAACAGAGGAAAGCTGTCGTTCTCTGATGCTGATACTAACACACACATACACACCTTCACACACACTTTCACTGAGAGGATGTTTGCATTATTTTTTTATAAGAATTTGTTTCCATATATTAGCACTTGGGATAAAGTCCCACTGAAGATATCACCAGTGAAGGTGACAGTGGAGCAGAGCAGTTACAGATAAAGAGGATGGTTATATTCATGATGTTTATTTCTTGAAGGGAAAAGTCGCTGAATTTAACCTCTTAATCTGCACCTGTCCTTCTAATGTCTCATTAATACAAAAATATCCTTGTTTTTTTGTATTAATAAGAAATGATTCAATTATCAACTGAATATTTGATTATTTAAATCAAACTAACTAAACTAGATGGAATAATGTTTTGTTTTGTCTCTTAATGTAATTTTATATTATTGTTTATTCATCCCCTCTACATAATTTGTTCTTGTAAATAATATTATTTTTTATTTATTTAAAGTCATATTATTGTTTCCCTGTATCATTATTTTGAGTATTGTCTGAAATGCTGTACATTTAAATGTATTATTTCAATAAAGTTGTAAAAAATATAAATAAAGTTTTAAATTGGAGGAAATACGTCACTCCAGAAGGTGGCGGTAATGAGCAACAACATGACTACCAACCAGAACACCAAAGAAGAAGACGTCAACGACTGTCTATGGTTTGAACCACACTGATGGAAACGCATTTGATTGGAAAGTAGTCGACATTTGTTATTCCGGTCAATATGTCTTCACTTGAACGTCTGAAAGACTTACTCAAAGTGTCAGTAAAGTAACGCTACACTTGGTGACATCACAGCTGTTGCTGGCTAAGTTTTTTGGCTTGAAAGCCCTGTGTTTTAGGAGCCAAACACTCCCCGAACTCCTCCCTACGAGGATCTTCACGCTCTTATACAGCATTAGAATATGTGGAATACATCCCAATTACAGAGTTTTACTTTGTGTAGCTATATGTACAAATGGTTCATGAGAAAAGCCTGTCAGGGTGTATAACACATTGAAGCATGAATACTTATTGCTGACAGTTTAAAAGACAATATCTTGTATTATCGGTCCATCTGAACAGAAACAAGTAGACACAGTTAAGAGGGAAGTGATGCATCAGCTCATATTTCAGTTTACATAATGTCATTTTATAAACTATCAAGTACAAGCTTCCATTTGTGTCACACCCCCTTTTGTCCCTTTTTCTATCCAACATATCTATTTAGCAAAGCTGCAATGATTAATCCGTTAGTTGTCAACTATTAAATTAATCGCTAACTATTTTGATAATCGGTTTGAAAAAAATTCCACATTTTTAAATGTTTCAGTAAACTGAATATCTTTGAGATGTGGACAAAACAAAACATTTGAGGGCGTCATCTTGGGACTTTGGGAAACACTGATCCACATTTTTTAACATTTTCTCATCGATTAATCGAGAAAATAATCCACAGATTAATCTACAAGGTAAATAATCGTTAGTTGCATCCCTAAACCAACCAAGGATTTGTGTTAGTTACTGTTCTTTTTACATGTATCATGAATAGTATTTACACCTTTTGTAGTTCTTCAAAATGCCACCACACAGCTGACATGAAATGTGTTCAAAACTGCAAAATCTTGGACTGACGTACAGAGGAACATCCAGGCAGAAATATGAATACTACACAACCCAATTCCAATAAAGTTGGGACGTTGTGTAAAACGTAAATAAAAACAGAATACAATGATTTCTGTGTTACATCACCTTTCCTTTTAACAACACTCGATACGATTTTGGGAACTGAGGACAGTAATTGTTGAAGCTTTGTAGATGGAATTCTTTCCCATTTTTGCTTGATGTACGACTTCAGTTGCTCAACAGTCCGGGGTCTCCGTTGTCGTATTTTGTGCTTCATAATGCGCCACACATTTTCAATGGGAGACAGGTCTGAACTGCAGGCAGGCCAGTCTAGTACCCACACTCTTTCACTATGAAACCACGCTGTTGTAACACATGCAGAATGTGGCTTAGCATTGTCTTGCTGATAAAATAGGGACGTCCCTGAAAAAGACGTTGCTTAGATGGCAGCATATGTTTCTCCAAAACCTGTACCTTTCAGCATTAATGGTGCCTTCACAGACGTGCAAGTTATCCATGCCATTGGCACGAACACATCCCCATACCATCACAGATGCTGGCTTTGCGCTGATAACAATCTGGATGGTCCTTTTCCTCTTTGGCCCGGAGGACATGATGTCCATGGTTTCCAAAAACAAAATTGAAAATGTGGACTCATCAGACAACAGCCCACTTTTCCACTTTGAGTCAGTCCATCTCAGCCCAGAGAAGCCGGCGGCGTTTCTGGGTGTTGTTGATATATGGCTTTCGCTTTGCATGGTAGAGTTTTAACTTCCACATGTAGATGTAGCGACTAACTGTGTTCACTGTCAATGTTTTTTTCCAAAGTGTTCCTGAGCCTACGTGGTAATATCCTTTACATAATGATGTCGTTTTTTAATGCAGTGCTGCCTGAGGGATCGAAGGTCACGGGCATTTAATGTTGGTTTTTGGCCTTGCTGCTTACGTGCAGAGATTTCTCCAGATTCTCTGGATCTTTTGATGATATTATGGACTGTAGATGATGAAATCCCTAAAATCCTTGCAATTGTATGTTGAGAAACGTTCTTAAACTGTTGGACTATTTGCTCACGTAGTTGTTAATTAATCTGTTCACCTGTGGAATGTTCCAAACAGCTGTTGTTTGAGCATTTCTCAACTTTCCCAGTCGTTTGTTGCCCCTGTCCCAGCTTTTTTGGAACGTGTTGCAGGCATCAAATTCTAAATAAGTGAATATTTGCACACAAAAAAACAATAAAGTTTGAACATTAAATATCTTGTCTTTATAGTGTATTCAATTGAATATAGGTTGAAAAGGATTTTTTTTACGTTTTAAACAACCTCCCAACGGACCTTGCTTGAAAAAACATTATGTATAGCTTATTAATTCTGCCATGTAACTAATAATTATTATTCACATCAATGTATATTAAAGAACTCTATTTTTGATAGTTTTCTTTCTCTGTATTTTTAGAATTGAAATACATATTCTCAGTGTTTGTTTCTCATAAGCTAAACTTCACTTCAATTTTAATTGGCTTTGAGATGAAGAAATTAAATGGTGTTACTTTTACTGTATGTGAATAAGCCACAATCTGTTGTCAAATAAAAAATATATTGAGTTTTATTTTTTTGTGCATTTGCATCTCCATTTTTGAGAGGAAATAAACCTTTGTTAAGTGACGTCTCCAGGCTCATGCATTCTAACCGATGACCCAGCCTCTCAGCAGAGGAGGCGTGACAGAGCTCCTCCCCTCAACTGACTCAGCCAAGACTAACCAGGAAACAGTTTGTTTTTTCGTCCTCACTGCAGAGAGATACATAGACTGAAAAACACGATCAGATTCACTTTCAGACCAAACTAACTTCCTCTGAGTGAGTTCAGCTACAGGAGAGAAAAGTGGAAAACTACAACACTGCTGACACTCCACACACTGACGGTGAGTCTTTCTAAAAACACGACTCAAAGTGAAAGTAACTTTCAGCCATGACTCACGGTACTTTCTGTCTGTTCTGTTTTCAGCTTCACTCAGAGACTAAATGGCTTCCAGATCAGAGGAGGATCTCTGCTGTCCAGTCTGTCACGATGTCTTTAGAAATCCTGTTCTTCTGTCATGTAGCCACAGCTTCTGTAAAGACTGTCTGCAGAGCTGGTGGACAGAGAAACTAACACAGGAGTGTCCAGTTTGTAAGAGAAGATCTTCAAGGGATCAACCACCTGTTAGTCTGGTGTTGAAGAACCTGTGTGAGTCCTTCTTACTGGAGAGAGATCAGAGAGCTTCAGAGGCTCTCTGCAGTCTGCACTCTGAGAAACTCAAACTCTTCTGTCTGGACCATCAGCAGCCAGTGTGTCTCGTCTGTCTGCATTCAGAAACACACTCCAACCACAGAATCAGACCCATCGATGAAGCTGCACGACAACACAGGAAGGAGCTTCAGGAAACTCTGGAGCCCTTAAAGGAGAAGTTAAAGGGTTTAGAACAAGTTAAAGTGAAGTTTGATCAAACAGCAGAACACATAAAGCTCCAGGCCCGACGCACAGAGACGCAGATTAAGGAGCAGTTTAAGAAGCTTCACCAGTTTCTAGAAGAGGAAGAGGAGGCCAGGATGGCTGCACTGAAGGAGGAAGAGGAGCAGAAGAGTCAGAGGATGAAGGAGAAGATGGAGGCTCTGAGCAGAGAGATAGCAGCTCTTTCAGACACAGTCAGAGCCACAGAAGAGGAGCTGAGAGCTGAAGACGTCTCATTCCTGATCAACTACAAGGCTGCAGTGGAAAGAGTCCAGCAGCGCCCCCTGCTGGATGATCCACAGCTGCTCTCAGGAGCTCTGATAGATGAGGTCAAACACCTGGGCAACCTGAGCTTCAACATCTGGAACAAGATGAAGGACATGGTCTCCTACACTCCTGTGATTCTGGACCCAAACACTGCTCAACCAAAACTCATCCTGTCTGAAGATCTGACCAGTATGAGAGTAGGACAGGAACAGCAGCTTCCTGATAATCCAGAGAGGTTTGATAAACACCGCTCTGTCCTGGGCTCTGAGGGCTTCAACTCAGGGACTCACAGCTGGGATGTCGAGGTTGGAGACAGTAAATGCTGGTCACTGGGTGTGTTAGCAGAGTCTGTCCAGAGAAAGGGATTCATACAGTCTGGATTATGGAGAATAATGTTGTATCAAGGTAAATACTCAGCACGGTCAGCACCAGCTCCACCCACTGATCTCGTAGTGCAGAAGAAGCTCCAGGGGATCAGAGTGACTCTGGACTGGAACAGAGGAGAGCTGTCGTTCTCTGATGCTGATACTAACACACACATACACACCTTCACACACACTTTCACTGAGAAGATGTTTCCATTAATTTTCACTTGGGATAAAGTCCCACTGAATATATCACCAGTGAAGGTGTGTGTGACAGTGGAGCAGAGCAGTTAGAGATAAAGAGGATGGTTATATTCATGATGTTCTTTATTTCTTAAAGGGAATATTCGCTGAATTCCATCTCTTACGTAATTTGCACCTGTCATCTCAATGTCTCATTATTACAAAAATATGTTTCATTTTCTTTTCATTTGTTGTTTAGTTTGACAATCTGCTTTTTGTTTAGTTGACCTTTCTAAAGAGTACATTAATCTAGCTAACACCTTTATCCATGCGATTTACAATACAACCCAAAAATTGCACACACCATATATAGAGGCTCTGTTCTCAACACAGAGGCTGCAGGTTCAATTCCGACCTTTGGCACTTTTCCTGCATGTCCTTACCCCTCTCTCCCTCTCATGTCCAAACTGTCACAAAAATGAATGCCTAAATGCCAAAACACTAAAATATGTTGAAGTGCTGCAGTCAAAGGCAATAGGAGACGTTTCATTCTTTTTTTAACAATACTTTTTTTCTTTTTAAGTTGTTTATGTTTTATCGTTTTGACTTGTTTGTGTGGAGCAGCAAACACTTTGTAGAAGCTGATTTAATCCAAATAGAGGGAAATGCATCAATTTATCAAAAACTGCATGTTTATGCGGTATCATTGTTCAGATCCCAAAAAACGTTTTCTCTTAAATTTTAGTCCAGATTATACATTCAAATCTTTTAATTACATTCAATTTATTCAAAATTTTCCAAAATATATGAACAATTTTCTATTTGATGTAATAAAGAAAAGATGATTCTGTAAAAGTGTTTCATTCATTTTCCATCAGTTGAATTGTGCTGTTAATTATTTAATCAGAGGAGGAGTCCTTCTATTTAAGGTGGACAGTTTTAACAGTTTTAAGGTGGGCTCCTGTGAAAGTTAAAGCAATGAGAAAATACAATAGTGCTCAAAAGTGGCAACAGCCTCCAGTTTATTCAACAGCACCATACTATCTTGTTTTTGCAATCATTTCATCTCCCTTGGCTGCACCTTTTCTAACCTTGATGAAGTGGAGAACAGTAAAGTGACGCTTAAAGTGCTCATATTATGCTCATTTTCAGGTTCATAATTGTATTTATAGGTTGTACCAGAATAGGTTTACATGGTTTAATTTAAAAAAAAAAATATATATATATATATATTTTTTTTTTTTTTTACTGCACATTGCTGCAGCTCCTCTTTTCACCCTGTGTGTTGAGCTCTCTGTTTTAGCTACAGAGTGAGACCTCTTACTTCTGTTCCATCTTTGTTGGGAGTCGCACATGCACAGTAGCTAGGTAAGGACTACTAGCCAGTCAGAAGCAGAGTATGAGGGCGTGTCCTGACAGTATCTAGGTAAGGACTACTAGCCAGTCAGAAGCAGAATATGAGGGCGGGCCCTGACAGTACCTAGATAAGGACTACTAGCCAGTCAGAAGCAGAGTATGAGGGCGAGCCCTGACAGTAACTAGGTAAGGACTACTAGCCAGTCAGAAGCAGAGTATGAGGGTGTGCCCTGACAGTACCTAGGTAAGGACTACTAGCCAGTCAGAAGCAGAGTATGAGGGTGTGCCCTGACAGTACCTAGGTAAGGACTGTTTGACAGGGAAGCTGTGTGCAAACAGGAATATATAGGCTGATATATCAGCAGTTTACTTGTTAAGTGGTCGTAAATGTACAGTGGAGGTTTCAGTTTGTCTCTGAAGAAATCCTGCAGAAAGAAAGTTCCCATGTCTCGCTTCTCAACATCACAACAAGAGCCGCGGCAGAAGGGGAGAGCAACTGTCAGCTGGAAAAACTCCGACACAAGCTAGTTTCCATCCACTTGTCGATCCAATTATCGGAAGTTCGGTAAAAAAAACTTATGCGAATAAAGCTGGTGAAAGTGTGTTTCCATCCAACGGCTTTAAAGCGAATAAAAACCTGTTGCGTAATGACGTCACATGCTGTTTTGCGGTCAAATTGGTATATCGAATTGATTTGAGACATCTTAAGGTGTTTCCATTCATTTTCGCACTGAATCGCACAACATTCAAGCAAACATTTGCGAACAAAGTTTTGCTGGACAAAATGGATCGCGCCATCTACCAACAAATGATCAATATTGCACAAGTTGTAATAGTGCTAATGTGCCAGCTGATAGCGACATATCAAGCTACAATAACAAAACAACGACGCTATCAACACATTGTTATGATGATGCAGATGCACGTAAATGCCCGACGACAACGGAGGCGGCCTGTGGTGTGGGCAACGACAGCGTTATATTTTGCTCGTAAATTAAATCCAAAAAAGTCTCTCGTCTCCTCGTTCGTCCACTTCCATCTGTCTTTCGTTGACCCCCCGCCATGTGTGCAAACAGAGCGGAAATACTGGGCGGAAATGAACTAAAACTTCTTCTTCTGTTTTGTGGCGGGTTGCAACCATAAAATGACCTAAAACTTAATCGCAATTCATTATTTATTCGGCAAATAACGTTTCCATCAGCGTTTATCGCATAAGCCGTATATATCCATCAAGATAAAATCTGATGAGACTGAATTTTACTGTTTCCATAAGGAATTTTTCATTCGATATCACTTAATTCGGATAAAAACGTGTGGATGGAAACATAGCTACAGAGAGAGAGAGGATACGAGAGGACGAGGAAGCCCATCTACAAACCAATCAATTCATGGGCGTCTGTTTTGGTCATGTCTACTTGTTTCTGTTCTGATGGACCGATATTACAAGATATTGTCTTGTAAACTGTCAGCAACTTCCATGTGACCGCTCATCATGTAACCTCCTAATTTCGTAGAATATCATACGAATTGTTGTGCATAACTTTTTGTTTGTTATCATATGAACCTGTTCATGAGAATGCGTTGACCTGCACATTTGGGATTCTCAGTTGTCATGAGCCAGTTTATCATCAGACACCTGATGCCACCATGCTAGTCTGAATGTCATGTCAAATAACATTTTTCAAATGTAGCTGAAGCTTGGAACGAATTATGTCCAAAACAATAATGAACATTGTTAATCCAAATCCAGAAACTAATCAACATATCCTTTTTTTTGTCGTGTCTAAATGTAAAAATACAAGTGACAAAGTCACACATTTTTTTAAGGTTTTTAAAAGAATTCTAAATAATCCAATTTAGAAAATGTTCTTATCAATTATAAGTATCTGGAAACGCAGCTCACGTAAGTGATGACGGCAGGGACGTAGTTTTGTCACGTAGGCTATAGATCTTTAGTGCGCTTGCATAACTGCAGTGTGAAGCCAAAACTTACCGGATCAAATGTAAAATACATGAACCTTGGTCCGGACCTTGGTTCGGACTTTCAGGTGTGAAAGCCCCCTCAGTTCGCTTTTACAGTTCAGTTTACTTCAGGTGAGAACGATCCAAAACAATAAACACAGAAAGTGAACCAAAAGTCAGTCTGTCAGCTGATCACATTGATTGCCTTCTTCTAAAAATATCAGAAACACTAAAGGAGAACCAGAAAACCCGAGACTTAATAATATATATAATATAAGAGTAATATAATACACATGCTTTTACCAGTAGTTCGCACAAGAGGTTGTTTGATCATAAATGTAGGGCGTACCTCTTAGTAGTTAATATCACACCCCCGTCTCTAACATTGTTCGTATGTTATCCATTAAAATCCATCTAATTTCTATTCATCCGCACCTTACTCTTCTGTATATCTGTGAAATACACTGTCTGTTTATATAAGGGTTTTATTGTGTACACATGTTTGTTTTATTACTATTATTATTATAACAATTTCTATTTTTTCTATTTCTTATACTTTATGTATATATTTTCTCCTACGTCCAGTGTTTTCTTTAGGATTTTTTTTAAGCAGTGGGGGCAGGTCTGTCCAAACAACAAGCCCTGTACAGCTCTATTTCTGATACAGTGGTTGCAGAAATTTTGCCATGGTGGGCCGCCACTACAAAATCAACATAGAGGAAACACTGTCTACTTATTGTGTATTTGTGTTATTCTGATGTGTGTACATGTGTGTACAGTGTGGGATTAATATTATTTTATTATTATATATACTATTTCATCTTATCTTAAAACATGTTAACTTTTACATCGGAGGAAATACGTCACTCCAGAAGGTGGCGGTAATGAGCAACAACATGACTACCATCCAGAACCCCAAAGAAGAAGACGTCAACGACTGTCTATGGTTTGAACCACACTGATGGAAACGCGGTTGATTGGAAAGTAGTCGACATTTGTTATTCCTGTCAGCGGAGAAGGTAAATATGTCTTCACTTGAAAGTCTGAAAGCCTTACTCAAAGTGTCAGTAAAGTAACGCTACACTTGGCGACTTCACGGCTGTTGCTGGTCAAGTTAGTTAGCGTTAGCTACCGCTAGCTAGCCGGCTCATGCTAACTTGCATGGCTCAATGACTGTCTGTCTGTCTGTCTGCCTGCTTGCTGAGTTTTCCACTCAATGGGAGACATTGTTGGTGGATTAACAGAACATACAGTTATCATCCTGTTTCCACAGTTTCCATTTGTTTCAATGAGCAGCAATGTTTTCTGCTACGGGCGTTAACAAAGTCATGCCAGGCTAGTTTGTGTCGCCAGCTAACTTCAACTAAAGAACTGAAATAAAGCGAGTTTTGTTCGTGTTTAGCAGCTCCAGGTCGGATCCAAGTGGACTCTACATAGGAAGAAACAAACCGAGGGGTCCTACATGGCTGCTCCAACACTACAACAGCCCAGTTTCCTCCTGGTGAGTCTGTTTACAGTTTCTATTCGAGAATCAACATGACTGATGATGATTTTCAGATGTCATCCAACTCTTGATTGATTGATTATTTATGGATATAGAAGAACAAAAATGGAATAAGGGATACAACCAAGGGCGTAAATAATAAATCGTAGGTAACAAAAAGCCCAGGACCTGTCTGTCATATTTTAAAGTGCTCATATTATGCTCATTTTCAGGTTCATAATTGTATTTCGAGGATGGACCATAATAGCTTTACATGGTTTAATTTTCAAAAAACACCATATTTTTGTTGTGCTGCAGCTCCTCTTTTCACCCTGTGTGTTGCGGTCTCTGTTTTAGCTACAGAGTGAGACATCACACTTCTGTTCCATCTTTGTTGAGTCACACATGCTCAGTACCTAGGTAAGGACTACTAGCCAGTCAGAAGCAGAGTATGAGGGCGTGCCCTGACAGTACCTAGGTAAGGACTACTAGCCAGTCAGAAGCAGAGTATGAGGGCGGGCCCTGACAGTACCTAGGTAAGGACTACTAGCCAGTCAGAAGCAGAGTATGAGGGTGTGCCCTGACAGTACCTAGGTAAGGACTACTAGCCAGTCAGAAGCAGAGTATGATCGCGTGCCCTGACAGTACCTAGGTAAGGACTACTAGCCAGTCAGAAGCAGAGTATGAGGGCGTGCCCTGACAGTACCTAGGTAAGGACTACTAGCCAGTCAGAAGCAGAGTATGAGGGCGTGCCCTGACAGTACCTAGGTAAGGACTACTAGCCAGTCAGAAGCAGAGTATGAGGGTGTGCCCTGACAGTACCTAGGTAAGGACTACTAGCCAGTCAGAAGCAGAGTATGAGGGCGTGCCCTGACAGTACCTAGGTAAGGACTACTAGCCAGTCAGAAGCAGAGTATGAGGGCGTGCCCTGACAGTTGCTAGGTAAGGACTACTAGCCGAGAAGCAGAGTATGAGGGTGAGCCCTGACAGTACCTAGGTAAGGACTACTAGCCAGTCAGAAGCAGAGTATGAGGGCGTGCCCTGACAGTACCTAGGTAAGGACTACTAGCCAGTCAGAAGCAGAGTATGAGGGCGTGCCCTGACAGTACCTAGGTAAGGACTACTAGCCGAGAAGCAGAGTATGAGGGCGTGCCCTGACAGTACCTAGGTAAGGACTACTAGCCAGTCAGAAGCAGAGTATGAGGGTGTGTCCTGACAGTACCTAGGTAAGGACTACTAGCCAGTCAGAAGCAGAGTATGAGGGTGTGCCCTGACAGTAACTAGGTAAGGACTGTTTGACAGGGAAGCTGTGTGCAAACAGGAATATAGCTAGGTAAGGACTACTAGCCAGTCAGAAGCAGAGTATGAGGGCGTGCCATGCTAGCAGCTAGGTGAGCATTATAACGTGTTCCAAAGTGACCACGTTTGTCTCTGAAGTAAAGGCTGGACTACAATAGAGCTGTTTGGAGCAGTTTGTGAACAGTGTTTTCTGTTGGAGATGGTAAGTCCCTTTGGGGTGGACTTTGGGCTTTTTCACTTTGTAAACCTATAGCATGCACAAAGAAGATATATAACACAATAAAGGAAAGGGAAAACGCTACAAAACATAATATGAGCACTTTAATTGGTCATCTTACCCCAGAGATGTCTTTTTTTATCTTACTCTTTGTGATTCTTGTTGCACACGGTGAATACCTTTTTGGTTCCGATTATTTTTCGTCTTCTATCTAAAACTAACAAAGCTAGTCTCTTTTTTTTTTTACTGTGTGATTGACAAAATGTGCTCATTAATGTGTTGTGTTGTCGCTCCAGGCCAATCTTAAAGCCGACACCACCACCAAACCTCTCCTCCACCGATGCCAAGATCTGGTGAAGATCATCGACGACTATCCTGCGAAGGTACCGTTTACCCTCCCGCCACGGACTTAAATGTCTGCGCTTTATTTGTTGTGAATGGCTGTGAACTTTTTCATTTTCCTGAAATGACTGATCTCTGTGAGGACCCTATCCTGCAACCGGTGCAGCGCAGCGTAAAGCCCGACGCAAGTGTCTTTGCTAGTTTAAGACCGACGCAGTTGTCAATTTCCCGTCCAGCGCCAACGTCGTTTAAACCGCAAATGCACCTACGCCCATGGGCGTGCTGGTCTTACAGGGAGGTGTGTTCAGGTGCATTCTGGGCGTATTGCTATCTTGAGGCAGCCGGAAGTGATCGTCAGAGTACGGGCTTATCTGCTAATGTAAGCTACCGACCGTTACCTTGAAACCATCCAGAAAATAGACGGTACCGTAGGGTGATTTAACGTCGCCGCTCATTTTACACACAGTTTAACAACAAAACGCTGAGTGAACATTACTAGCTACGTTTTTTCATGTTGGTTTGGAGCGGTATGCACCCCCCACTAACCTGGAAAACGGTTTAAATCAGTAACGTTACTACAGCGTGTCGGAGGAATACACACGGACTCCTGCAGCGGCGAGGCAGAGGGGCCGTCACAGCAGCGTGGCTAACGTTAGCTTCTTAGGATCGGTCGCTCAGAAATGTCAGTTATGTTTCCCTTAAGTTTCCCCTTAACTGCTGAATCAGAATCTAACTTTAGTGTTGTTAAAAGATTACAGCTTTTGTTATTCCAAAGTTTATTCATATCCTGTCAAAATGTATTTGTCATGTTATTAAAATGGAGTATATATACACTGTAACAACAACACATGCAGTCCCAGTGCAAAGCATCGTTTGTTATGCCCCGTATAGCAGCTTTACGGCCGTTTTTGTTTTGTCTCCACGTAGTGTTTGAACAAGCTTATTGGCGAGAAATATTTGGAGAAGAATGCCATTGGATTTGTACTTTGTACGCAGTTTGTACATGACTCAGTCAGCTGTTTGTCTCTTCACTGGATACAGCAGGGCAGCTGACCCCAACTTGTATGTCAATGCTTGTAGTATGAGGCAACAGCTGCTCGAACTGTGACTCCTGAGCTTCACTTTGAGTATCTTCACTTCCTCATCAAAGGAATTTGTACTGAACTTTGTACTTTACTAGGGCTGTGTATCGTTCAAGAAATGTCGGTACCAATGCCAATACCGTGACTTTGATACCGGTTAAACACCGGTACAACATTAAGGCACAAATCCTGTATTTATTTTTCATCTCCTGCTACGTGAGCCCAGTCTCTGTGCGTAATATAGAGTTTTTCCTGCATGCCTCTACGACGTATAACGTTAGACAGCCAATAGTAAACGTTATGAGGTCTTGGTAGAAGCATGCTGCATGCTTGTTGGCTCACTGGCGCTGATGAGACTTACTCCTTAGGCATTGAAATTTGGTATCGAATGAAGAGGCTTTTTTCGATACTAAGGGGGCAATTTGGTCGGTGCCTAATAGAGTATTGAATTTGGTACCCAGCCCCATACTTACTAACCCTAAACCTTAGCAGAAAACCTCCAACATAAAAAGGTTGTATTGTATTGCACTTTATTAGAGAAATTAATGGGGATATTAGAGTTGCAGATAACTCTTTCTGGAGACAAATAAAAGATAAATACAGAAAATAAGAGTCAGTGGGGGTCTGGGGCCTCGTTGGTGAGGCTTACTGCTGAGGGCTTCTCTGGTACAACCACAGTTGTTTTCGCCGGTGCTCATTAGAACCGAGCTGTCATAGTAATGTGTTAAATGGGTTCCCAGTTCATGATACAGTGTTTATGTGCGCGTCTCCCTTTTAGGAGCTTCACGCCATTTTCCCCTGGCTGGTGGAGACTGTCTTTGGCAGTCTGGACGGCATCATCGCAGGCTGGAACCTGCGACTCCTGCACTCACGGAGCCATGAGTACAACATTGTCCTGGAGTTTCTTAAACCCAGGTAGTTACAGCTCCTTTTCCACGGAATATGTGAATGTTTTTTTTTTTTTTTTTTTATTACAGTTTACAGCAGTGATCCAGAATGAATATCTGCGGAATTCAGCGTACTGTTTTTCAGTCTCAGTTCAGTTTTTCAGTCTCAGTTCAGTTTTTCAGTTTCAGTTCAGTCTTTCAGTCTCAGTTCAGTTTTTCAATCTGAGGAAAATCCATAATTCTACAGCATCAGCTAAAGTGTAATTTAATTCATTGTGGGTTTCTATAATCAATTCAAATACTGTTCTTGTTCTCATCTGTTTGTATTTTGTTTCCAGTGGGCCGATGATGAAGCTCGTGTATAAACTTCAAGCAGAGGAGTACAAATATGAAATACCTGTCAATTATCTTCCGGTAAGAACATTTGTCTGTTTAGCGACTGCGTCGCTAGCTGCACTCAGTGAAACTCTCTACCTCCGTTGTTTGCACTAGACCCCTCAGTTCAGGCTTGGTTTGTTTGAACAGCTTTTTAAAATCTCCGTTTAGAGAGCATGTCTTGACTCTCATTAGATAAGTGTCATGTATAATGAAGAGCACACGTGTCAAACTCAAGGCCTGCGGGCCAAATCCGGCCCCTCACAGATTTTGATCCGGCCCACTTATCAATTTAGGATACAATACCTTTTGTCAAGCTTGTGCGCCAAACCAAAAAGGTTCTATGATGGCTAAGGAACTTTTTTTTTTGCAGTCTTTGGTAGGGCTTTACAGTATGTCGACAACAATACGACAGAATTTCAGGAAAAATAAACCGTCAAAAGTGCCCCAAAAAGCGACGAAAATGACGGGGAAAAAAGCTTCTTTTTTTTTTTTTTAAGCAACAAAAACTTCAGAAAACAACGACACATTAAAAAAAAGAGACAAACGTCAGAGAAAGCCACAAAAAAAGTGGAAAATGTTGAAAAAAGCTACAAAAATGACGAAAAATTAGACAAATGCGAAGTGCAGTTAGACTTTCAATGAAATAAAAGCAATAAACTCTACATGTCTGGCCCTTAATGTGATTGTCATTTCACAGTGTGGCCCTTAGTGAAAGTGAGTTTGACACCTCTGAGAGTATGATGTAAAAAAAAAAAAAAAAGACTGGAGGTACATAATGAAATGTCGTTCCATTTACTGTTGAAGGCTATTACAGTTGTAACTGGTATCCGTTTTGACAAAGTGTCAACCATGTCCGCCTCATCTTGTTCCATTCTATCTCCCCCGGTGTGTCTTCCAGGGTCCGGTGAAGGCCTGCATCCAGGAGGGAGTCCTCCCCGACTGTCCGCTGTTCCACAACAAGCTGCAGTTCCCCCTGTCGGGTGTGCTGACTCTGAACCTCGCTCTCAGTATCCTTTCCAACAAAAACCCCCAATCTGTCTGGGTCCTCTTTATGGTATTAGAGAGGGATTTAGCCTTAAGCCTTTATTAGAAAACAAAACCATGTGCTGGCTAATTACTATTAATGATAATAACCGTTCTTTGTGTCTGTTAATCTATATATACAGTGGCACGCATAAGTTCATGAACCCAGTCATTTTAGCTGTTATCTTCTAATTGTTTCTATGACGTGACAGCAACAGTTTGTTTATTGTGTGACTTTCTAACAAAGTCCTCACTGTCAGACAACGAGGACAACAGGAGGGTTCATACAAGGCAAGGGAGGGCACAGACTTTACGTCGCTGTGCTGTTAGAAGATTATTCCTTAACGCTCTGCAGATCCTTTTGAATTCTTCATGTTCAATTTCGCCTACTGTCTCATCACGCCAAAGGTGAGATTACCGACAAACTATCAATGATATTCTGAGTTCAGTGCACCTTGAAAAAGTATGAACATAAGTCATTATTAACCGCTGAAGCCTGTGCCGAGTTGTGGACTAATAATGGATTCATAAAGGCTGTTTTTTTTTTGTTTTTTTTAAAGTGCTCATATTATGCTTTTTGGCTTTTCCCCCTTTCCTTTATTGTGTTGTATATCTTTTTTGTGCATGTAATGGGTTTACAAAGTGAAAAAAAGCCCAAAGTCCACCCCAAAGGAAACACTGTTCACAAACTGCTTCAAACTGCTCTATTGTAGTCCAGCCTTTACTTCAGAGACAAACGTGGTCACTTTGGAACACGTTATAATGCTCACCTAGCTGCTAGCGTGGCACGTCCTCATACTCTGCTTCTGACTGGCTAGTAGTCCTTACCTAGCTACTGTCAGGGCTCGCCCTCATACTCTGCTTCTGACTGGCTAGTAGTCCTTACCTAGGTACTGTCAGGGCTCGCCCTCATACTCTGCTTCTGACTGGCTAGTAGTCCTTACCTAGGTACTGTCAGGGCACGTCCTCATCCTCTGCTTCTGACTGGCTAGTAGTCCTTACCTAGGTACTGTCAGGGCACGTCCTCATACTCTGCTTCTGACTGGCTAGTAGTCCTTACCTAGCTAGTGCACATGTGCGACTCCCAACAAAGATGGAACAGCAGTGTGATGTCTCACTCTGTAGCTAAAACAGAGAGCTCAACACACAGGGTGAAAAGAGGAGCTGCAGCAATGTGCGGTACGACAACAATTTGGTGTCTTTTGAAAGTTAAACCATGTAAACCTATTCTGATATAACCTCTAAATACAATTATGAACCTGAAAATGAGCATAATATGAGCACTTTAAGTGATATCCTGATAGACTGATCTTTTATACTTATATACAGAAAATAGTCAGTAAAAAAAAAAAAAAACTTGATCTAAGTGGTATTCTTGGCTGTTGTCTTCGGAACGAGCACAACCATCGCTTGCCATATTATTTCTCACGGGGGGTGGAACTGATCCGTTCTCTTCATGTTTTCAGAGTTACCCCCAAGGCCAACAAGGAAGCTCCACCGACAGCGCCTATTTTGTGCTCGTGGACACTTACCTCAAATACTTCCTCCCCAGTGAGGGAAGTGTCCCGCCTTCCCCTTTCTCCGACTCAAGAGGCTCTGTCACTGCACCTTCACCCAGGTATTTATAGCAACAAAGATGTGATAAATATATTATAGTCAGAGTCATATCTGTCTGAAGTTTGGGAGATAAATTAAGAGGGGATAGGGCCAGGAAGTTCTCAACTTCGTCCCACACCTTTTGAACATTATTTGAGTTTTTTTGTTGCTAAGAATCTTGTTTGTTTTCCTTTTTTATTGCTTATCAGTTGTACTTGTGTTTGTATTTTTTTTAACATGTTCAATAAATTGACTAAATAAAATGAAAAAGATGATGAAAACCCCAGTGGATGTTGAACAATTGCATGTCGTATAACAACAAAAGTTTCTATTTAGTCAAACTTGTTCATAATTCTACTCTCTTTCTAACTTTACTTCAACAGATCTTCCAGTGTTTCTTTTGCCGGTTATGGCGTTCACAGCCCCAGTCTCCTGAAGCATCACATATTCCATCAACCGTCGGTGAACGCAGACCCCGCAGCGCAGGAAATCTGGAGGTCTGAAACACTGTTACAGGTAAGACACAAATCAAACTAGGGGTGTCACGATTTTTAAAATGAGCTTTCGGTTCCGACTGTCGAAATTCAAAAGCGGGATCGGCTATTCCTCCAGTATTTATTTCTCTTGTCACCCGCCTGCTTGCACACATCCGAAGCTGTAGCATGCAGCTCAAAACACACGGTAACGTTACCTTAACGGTAGCCTGCAGCTGCACTTTGCCAGACTCCACGGCCAGTGCGGCAACATGTTTCCTTCCCCGTGAGTGAGTTACGGAAACATGTGGGCTCCGACGGACTCCACGGTGCGTTCATGTGCACCTCATTAAACTAATGGTGTATTCAGTTGCGCCTCTAAAACCCTGAGAAACTCAAACTGTTGTTGTAAAATACCCTTCTCCCATCTAGTGGCTCTTATTGTGGCATTAATGCAAATTAATGAAAAAAATGTTTAAATCGAAAATTTAATCGAAGTGTGACCTTAAAATCGAATGCTGTTTCGAATCGTGGATCTGGAGAATCGTGACATCCCTAAATCACAAACTGTGGGTTACTGTGCTTATTGTATAGAGACCGTTAACATTTTACAGTGCAATACAGTAAAATGAATTGCAAGTAGTGGGGTTTTGTGTCTAAGAGATTCTTGTAATGTTTTCAATGAAAGAAAACAGATGCTGGTTCTAGTGTTTGAAGTGTGTGTGTGTGTGTGTGTGTGTGTGTGTGTGTGTGTGTGTGTGTGTGTGTGTGTGTGTGTGTGTGTGTGTGTGTGTGTGTGTGTGTGTCTCCTTGTCCTAAGATGTTTGTGGAGATCTGGCTCCATCACTACTCCTTAGAGATGTACCAGAAGCTGCAGTCTCCTCAGGTAAAGGTAAGAGAAATTTCCCCTCCCTCTCCTCTCCCCTGCACAGCAGCATCGCACAGCTGGCTGTTGAATGGCTGACCACCCCCCCCCCCCCCCACACACACACACACACACACAAACCTCCACCACCTCTGTCCCGTCCCCGGAGCGAGCCCAGTGTGGGAGAATGGTTCTGACCAGCAGCCTCTTGGCCTCCACCAGCCACCAGACCAGCTACGGTCCGGGAGGTCCTACTCATACACTGTATATAAAGATGGACGGCTTGACAGCTCCCAAAATGTGAAGCCAAAACATTTGGATAGGCCCCTGGTGGCTGGCTGAAGAATAGGTCATAAACGAGGCCACACATAATCTGCAAACGCAGATTTCCGCAGACTTAAACATAAATAAAAGTAAAACAAAAGAATGTTAACAGGACTGCAACCCAAGGAGAAAAAACAGTCTGCTACGTTCCAAAGATTTTCATTCTGCATCACCGCTGAAGACCGTAAAAAGAAATTGCATCTTTGTTTGGGTCTGGTAATTAACCCCGCTCCCTCCAAGTTAGCGGACCGGACTTGGACCAAACTACAAGTCAATTGAATGTTTCCCAAGTGTTCATTTTTCTGATCAGTTTGGTTTGTATTAGTTATTTGATGCTATAAAAACTGGCTGAAACGTCATGATTGGCAGCTGGGATTAACTCGTGATTGGTCGAGCGGGTGTATGGGCGGGACTTTGATACCGCAGCTCCCCCGCCTTGATCACTACTGCGCAGACTCTGGCTCCAAAATTACAAGATGGCAACGGCCGTATCCGGGAGGAAGTGTAGACGCGACGTTCATCTTTATATACAGTCTGTGTTTAAAACTCTAAAACTACGGTTTTACAAAATAGCGTATGGGCTGAATTTAAAGGTGGACCAGCTACTGTGGCTGGCTAATACAAAAGATCTGTAATCACTCTGCAGGCAGCCACATTCCCACAAACCTAGTAAAGAAAAACAGCATATTGTACTAGCTACAAGCTAATGATTTCCTTTTGATGTGTAGCTGTTGAAAACGTTGGCTGCAGCGAGTTCTTTTGAATCAGCTGACTGAGGTTAAAAGGTTTCCTGAGTTGCTTGCAGTATGAATGCACAGCAGGCATCCCTGTTTCCCACTTTAGAAGCATCCCGGTTCTAAGTCAAATGTTTTTGTAGCTTGAGAGTAGCTGCAGAGTAAAGCTACTGCATTAAGGAATCTGGCATGTGTTCCCGGTAGTAGTGCTTTTGCTTCCTTTCACGTTCCTTTGCATGCTGGCATGTCCACGTCACCGAGTGTTTCTTTTGTTAGTTTTGTTGTCTGTGTGTAAAACACCATTTTTAAAGCCACAACACTGTGAAGGTTTCTGGAGACTCTGGAGCGCAATGTTTAGTTGATCGATAGAAGAAAAAAATAATAATTAATCGTACAAGTAATTTTTCGTGCAAAATTGGCAGAAAATGCCGTTTTCAGCCTCTTCAAATATGGAATATTAGTACTTTTCTCTGTTTTTAAAATCATAACAAACTGAATATTATACTTTTTTGAAGCATCCAATGGAGGATGCTTGAAAAACGTTCCACCTGTTGCAGCTACAGTACAGTTCTGAATGTGTTCTGATGATCAAAAGCAATCACAGTGAGACTTTGTGCTGGTGTTGTTTGTATCATACCTGCTCTGTAGTTGTATACACTTTGACCCTCGGCTATTTAGATTGCATGATTAATGCGATGCCATGATGTTGTACACTTGTTTATTCTCCCAACAACACTGTTTCCTCAGCATTTATGGAGCAGCATTGTTACTTAAAAATCTGTGTTTTAGCTTTTGGAGCTGCAAAGATTAATCAAATAATGGATTAGTTATCTGTAGTTTCTTCTCTCCTCTGTGACAGTAAACTGAACATCTTTTGAGTTGTGGACAAAACAAGACATTTGAGGACATTATCTTGGGACTTTGGGAAACACTGATCCACATTTTTCACAATTTTCTGACATTTTAGAGACTAAACAACTAATCCATTCATCCAGAAAATGATCAACAGATTAATTGACGATGAAAACAATTATTAGTTGCAGCCCCTAGATTGAACCAAATTAGGGCGACTGTGCCCTAAAGTGCTCATTGTGTATCAATCATAAATATTACTGCTGCAACAAATTGTTTTCTCAATTAATCGTATATCATTTGGTTTATAAAAAATGGTAACAAATGCAGTTTTCTGAAATTTCAAGGTTTTTAAATGTCGTGATTTGTCCGACCAACAGTCCAAAACCCCAAAGATGTTCAGTTTGTTTTAATGTAAGAGAAGCAAAACACAGCAACAACACATCATCACATTTTAGAAGCTGGAACCGTCAGATGTAAGTCGCTAACTCATCTCGTTGTCAGTCAACTAATCGTTGCAGCTCTGGTTCAGATTTTTAAATATCAGAAGTCATTTCACTTCATGCTTTGAGCTCCGTTCACTGCTCCAAAAGGCTGCAAAGGAAACCGTGAAGTAACCCTTCAACTCCTCGTGTAACATGCTGACCAATGCAGTCATAAACATTACAGGTTTTGTCAAGTCTACCTCTATCTTCCTAAAATACTGTATATTAACCACTTAGTTGAGTTATTGTGTTCTGTGTCTGTGAAGAGTGGACTGAAACTGCAAGATTTTAGCTGACTTGGTTTCATGTCGGATGACCCAAACTAATGTAGATGCTTGAAATGAGAGTTAATGTTCTCAGATCTGCAGTTCACATTTAACAAAACTGTCTATATATATATATATATATATATATAGCATACCATGTCATTTGTTTAATATGGATTAGGTTACCAGAACACAAACACACATATTCCTGCATGTTGTGCCTCTGTTAACAGTTTGGCACTGTTGATTATTTATTGGTGCTAAACTAAATCTTACAGTTTTGAGTTCACTCTGGTAATGATGATAGACATTAGGGATGGGAATGATTAAAAACTGATAGGCAAACTTCTATTTAAATATGCATCTGGATATATCGTGGATACGTCCACACAAACTGGCACATTTTCTTTTACGGCCAAACTGGACGTGCTCGTCCAGTCACTCCAGTCCTCGTCGATGTAGCGCTCAACAGTGAGCGCCCGCTTTTTAAACGCCTCTGCTTCCGGAAGTGATTTTTCCCTGATCTATTGCTCAATTAACGTTCCATTAAATGCTTATATATAACGACTTTTAAGCCTCGAAACAAGCCAACCAGCTACGAGATGAATCCTGACCATAAAACATTTGATTCGACGCAAAAGAACATTTTGAAAAACGGCAGAAAAAAAAGACAAAAGGTACAAGACTGCGCACAGAGACGATCATAGACTTCAGTGGCAGCAGCTTGCTAAAGTCGTTTGCGGATGCGGTCAACATTTCCATGGTGACGGCGAGCTCCACCAATCTGAGACGTTGCTATTACGCTTAGTATTGTGGATAGTGTAGTACTTCTCCGTGACATTGTGAATAAAACATGTTTTTTCATAAAACAATGTTGATATCGTACAGACTTCTGGCTTCTTCGGGGGCAGAAACCTTCATTTCACAATCTCGCAGCGGATGGGAAGTCTCCCTTGGACTGTTTAGACATTATGGTTGGTAATCAAAATTGTATTTGGAGAAAATGAATGGGATTTTTACTCTTCCGGATCCACACTGTTAAGCTCTCTAGCCACGATGGCTCTCTTCTGTCAGATCTCTTGTTCTGCGGTAATGGACAAAACATAATTCCGTTACTTTACATTTTTTAGTAATTGTGATTTTTTTAATTTTTTTTTTATATATTATATTTGATCCTGTTTGAAATGATTCCCATCCCTATGACGATGTAATCCCCCTCCGTCTGGTGTTCAGGAAAAGGCCTCTGCATCGTTTCCCCCGGCAGTTAAAGCATTGTGTTCCCACAGTCAACATTTTATTCTTGTTTGTCTCCCCTCCTGTTTTTCTGCTCCTTTCCTCCTGAATTTCCTTTTTGGCCAATTGTGTTTCTGTCTGGTTGTGTTCTCCTTTTTTCGCTGCCTCCTTTTTTCTCCTGTTCTCATGTGTACGTTCCTCCTGCCACCTTTTTCTTTTCTTTTCCTTCCTCTTCTTCCTCCCTTATTGTCACTTCCCCCCCCCCACCCACCCCCCCCGTCCTTCCTCTCTCTTCGCTGTTGTTGCTTCTCCTCCACCTTTTCGTTGTCTTTCCTCATCCTTCTCTTCCCCCCCCCCACCCGATGGTAACGGGTGAACAGCTGGCGCTGCTGCAGTACCGCCTCAGTATGTCCAGCATGCCGTGCCAACCCTACGCCTCACCAGGCTCTGGGACTCGCCACACCTACCAAGTACTTTTACCTTTTCATTCACCCCCGCCCCTCTGGGGCCTCCTGGAGGTAAACGGCAGTCAGTTACAGTCAAAGTCAAGGGTACTTCTCTCAAATTGACAAACACGGTGAGACATCTCCCTCCCCCCCAAAGTCTCCAGCCTTTATGTGAATCGCTTTAGCTTTTCTAAAAAAAAACTAAAAAAACAGGTGGGCTACGAAAAAGGTGGACGTGATTGGTTGTTTGTGACGCACAATAGAGTGCTGCAGGAATGAGTCCTCAAGCTCGGAAAACGGGTGAAACGATGCATCGGGAATCGGTTACAATCAATACCGGTTACAACCGGTTGTGAATCTTATCGAACCTTGACTTGAGTGTATTGTTACGTCCTTAGTTCTTTGACATAAGATATGTTGGTAAATACCCCACTCGTGAATTTTGAAGCCTGTATTTGTCTTATAAAAGGCGGTTGCCTACAAGTGGCTTAATGGGACTACAAATGTCATCACGTGGAACACGCCAGAGAACTTCTAATAAGGAGAGAACTTCCACTCTCTGGATACTTCCGGCTTCTGAACTGGTTGCAATTCCACTCTGGTTCCACATGAGGGCGCTCACAGGCGAGTACAGAATGAATGGAGGTCTATGGAGCTATACCCCTCAAGATCCACTTTTCTCTTCACTTTTTTTGTCTAGTAATTTGAATGTTGCATTCGAAAGGGGAGGCAAAGAAAATACACACTGCTGGGTGTTAGATTTTTTTAAAGTCGTTTTTTTTCTCCTAAAAAGCCTTTTAAAATGTCAGTGACATCAAACACGTCGTATGGCCAGAGATACTGCTTTACGGCAAGCTCTGAGTCACTTCCTTTTTCCTTTTCATCGATAACACAGCTGACAGGTAAGGCTCTCCCTGTCAATACACGTGCTAGAAAGAGGTTTGGTTGGCTAATGTTTTAGACGGGCTCTGACATTCTGGTTCCGCTTCGGATGCCGTCAAGCGGGATCTCTGCTCGTAATCAGTCCTTCACTGACCAATCAGCATTCATTAGCAGAATGCTAGCTTGTTATGGGCAACAACGACTCAACCTGTAAGAAACCGAAAGGACACAAGTACTCGTTCATTCAACTTTCGACCTATAATCCATGTTGAACTTGCAAAAACTACAATCAAATCTGAGATTTCTCAACGACAGTCGGGCGAAAGAGACAAATGTAGCCGTCTAGCTCCATAGACTCCCATTCATTTTGCACTCGCCCGCGTACAAGTGGGCTTAATAGGGAGTGAACAGGCTCACCGTGGACAGGCTCTGAACACGCAAAATCTTCCAGTTTTGTTTAATTAATTTTTTTCTTTTTAATTTTATTTGCATATTTTACAAATATCATGTAATACAAACTATTGTTTGGCATCATACTTAATAAATCCATAAATAGGGCAGTCATTTCCATTCAATGAGCATTATAACCTTACATAATGATGACATAACGTGAATAAATTTAAGAATAGAGGTTTCTTAAATACACAGTAAGCAAAAAAGAAAGGGGAAAAAAATAAATACAAAATGTAATTGAAAGGTAGGCTATATAATCACATTTCCTTAAAAATAAATCTTGTCGAACAGGCAAAATCAGTTTAAAGTCATCGGTGGGGAAGTTGTCATGTGAGCGTGATGTTTAGTTCATTTATAGCCTAATGTTTGTTTGTTTGTTGGTGTTACCATTTACGCTTCAAAAAATTATTTTCTGCCAAAATGTAATGGAAAAATCCAGTCGGCTTTTCGTCGAGGGAACCAGGACGTTTCTAACTTCGGTTCGGCCTTCAAAAATGCGTCATCCCTGCAGCACTCCATATATTGTCACTCATCCCGACTGGTAAAAGACAATCCAGCTTTTTAAATCACAGTCATTCCCTATTCATTTTGGCCTCTCTCTTATTCCTTCTCCTTTTTTAATTAGCTTGACTTCAAAATGTAGCAAGATTTAAAGACTTTTGGCTGACCCTTAAAAATAAATCTCTATAGTCAAGGATCCACAAGCAGCAGCGTGTGGTCCTAACCTAGAATTTAAGAAACGAGAGATCACGTTATCAGTCCTCTATAATAGACTGCTTATCAACGGTTAAACAGAAAGTCCTTGTGCTTTTATGGTAGCCCAAAGTCTTGCTCTTCTGTTCCCATCTGAGGCCTCCAGTCTGACTGTAAATTGTGAATCTCTACAGAGAAGTATCCTTGACAGGAAAAGTAAGCCTGCAATGAAGCTTTTTTGGAAATTGATCAAATTCTTGTTGGTTTGGATGTTGATTCTCTTTTGCTCTTTGTGTTTTTTTGTTTGTTTTTTTAAATGCATGCTTTTTTTACACTAAGTCTGGTGTGCTTTTGTTGCTTTACACGTTT
>NC_135858.1:34930444-34957944 GCF_031162955.1 Sander vitreus | reverse complement strand
AAGAATGCCCCATCAATTTTATATGATTTTACATCATATGAAATTGATGCTATTTCATTTGTACGGATAACAGAAACAATTCTTCAAAGATCATATACATGAGCCAAATCAAACTAGGATTACATGAGGTCTCTTACAACCTCTCAGGTATGAGCTGTTTTTCATCTCTTGAGATCTACAACTCTATCACATGTTTTGTGTTTTAGTGCACAGCTGGCACACAATGTGGTATAAATACATTGACATTGTCAGTGTTGAAACGATTTATCAGTTAGGCAAAATAACAAATGCCAAAGACTCTTTGAGTTTGGGTTTGTTAATAACTTGGGCTCTAGGAAGATGTGCTGGGCATTTTTCTCTCGATAGCAACAGCATTCACTCTATAATATCTTTTTGTTGTCTTATGACATTTTAGAGATTCATCGATTACTTAAAAAAAGAAAATAATGCCACATTGGGCTGTTTGTCGGTCATAAAAATGACCGACAAAATGAATGTCATCTTCTGGGAATACGTGATGGCCAATTTTTTGTTTTTCTGAGTTTATGAACTAACCATTAAATGGGAATCTAATCGGCAGATTATTAGTATGGAAATTATCTTTTGTTTTAATCATTTTGGTAACGCTTGACTTTGCAGGGGTTCATTTTCACTCTTCAAGTAAAAGGGAAAGTATATCTAGTACCAGCGAACTAAACCGAACATCTCTCCCCAGGAGAGCAGCTGTTCCTGGAGCCGGAGCACGTCCTGCACCACCGCCAGCCGCGCGGCTACCTGACGCCGAGCCAAGGCGGCAGCTACGTGTCGTCAAAGCAACGGGTGGTGACCGACATGGTGTTCAGGGTGAAGAGCCACGTCTATGCTTTGGAAGGCCAGGACTGCCAGTACAAACAGATGTTTGGCACCGAGCTCAGAGGAGCCGTAAGTTCACTCATCATATATTTTCAATGTACACTTATATCAAATGTACACTTGCCCGGCATTATTTAAAACATCCGATTCAAACTCTTCAATCTCTGTTCAAACAAAAAAGGTTGAAGTAAACGGAGGCAGTAGGGAGGGTGACATTTAAAAAAGCCTTTAATATCTTCTTGGCTACAAATCATTAAAACATGCCTATGCTTTAATGTTTTAATGACTTCATAGCCAAGAAGATATTATAGGCTTTTTAAACGTTATCCTCTCGAGTGCCTCATGTTCCTTCAACCTTTTTTAACTAGTAGGATCCCTAAAAAGCACCAGAGGGACTCTCTACACACCCGAGCTGCACTCCATGCAGACTGGATTGTTACTTTCTATTCAAACATAATTTCAGGGCGCTTGGGTAGCTCACCTGGTAGCCTATATATAGAGGTTTACTCCTCGACGCAACGGCCACGGGTTTGACTCCTCTGTCATTCTCCCTCTCTCTCCCCTTTCAAGTCTAAACTGTCCTATTCAAATAAAGGCTTGAAAAATGCCCCTAAAAAATAATACTAAAAAATAAAATAAAACGTGATGGTTAACAAAATCCATCGACACATATTAGCGCTGCGTTACATCAACAGCTACAGAAAATAAATTCAGCGTTATGTTACTTTATAGCAAAGAATCACAGAAGATTACTGTAAAATTCCATGACTTTTCAAAACGTTCAAATATTTTACTAATTCCATTACTTTTCCAGGTTTTCCGTAACTCAGGGTCTGTTCAACTCATAGTTTTTACCTCAGCACGGGATAGACAGCTGAAGTCATGAAAGGGGAGCGAGGGGGGGAATGACATGCAGCAAAGGGCCGTAGGTCGGAGTCGAACCTGCGGCCGCTGCGTCCAGGAGTACACCTCTATATATGGGCGCGCTCGCTCTACCAGGTGAGCTACCCAGGCGCCCATTCTCAGAGAACTTCTGCTGTGAAGTGGACAAGCAAAAAACAACCCTCTAATATGTTTTATAATGCACCAGGATCATGTTTACATTAAAGCCATACTATGTAACGTTTCCCTCTTCGGTCCCCCTACAGGTTGTCTCATTGGAACTTCAGCCGCACAAGCTGTAGTTCCAATGAGACAACCTGTAGGGGGACCGAAGAGGGAAACGTTACATAGTATGCTTTTAAGAACTGAGCCCCAAAAAGTTAGTTTAAAGTACTTCTTACTTCTACATCCATGATGAAAAGACAGATGTTAAAAGATCAACTTCTGTATTTCATTAATCGATGCCAGATCACACGAACAGATTGATATTAATTGGAAAATGTATTATCTGAACCGCGCCCGAGCAGGGGACCAAATGGTTTCATCATAAAACAGAGTCTCCCTCTTTTTGCCTGTTCTGCAGGTCATGAAGTTAATCCAGATCATTGCACAGGCCAGACAGACAGCCAAGAGGATATCGGATCACTCCAGCATGGCGACGGGCAATAACTCGTTCATGTCCTGGTTCGGGATGGGCTCCTCGGACCTCAACAACACCTTCAACGGAGCCGAGGCCGAGGAGAGCGGGGAATGCTTGAAAAAGACCCACGAGTTCCTGGACAGAGCTCTGGAGAACTTGTGTCAAATCTTTAAGGTCCGATTGGTTTGACTCTTCTTTAGGTTTCTTGTGTTTTATTTCCTCCCAGTAAACCAATCAGTGTAGACATTTAGTTTACATTGGCTTATATATTGTTTGTATTTATACACTGAACAAAATTATAAACGCAACACTTTTTTTTTGCCCCCATTTTTCATGAGCTGAACTCAAAGATCTAAGACTTTTTCTACGTACACAAAAGAACTATTTCTCTCAAATATTGTTCACTAATCTGACTGAATCTGTTAGTGAGCACTTCTCCTTTGCCGAGATAATCCATCCACCTCACAGGTGTGACTTATCAAGATGCTGATCAGACAGCAGGATTATTGCACAGGTGTCCCTTAGGCTGACCACAATAAAAGGTTTTGATTTTGATCTATTGTATATTACATTTTTAATTATTTATTTTGTAATTTCCATGTTATTAATGCCAACAGAAAATCTTGAACATTCAGAGGAACATTTGAGTTACTTATTCATGTAAAACATCCCGACACTTAATAATTATTTTCATCGTTGATTAATCTGTGGATTATTTTTTGGATGAATGGATTAGCAGTTTAGTCTCTAAAATGTCAGAAAACGGTGAAAAATGTGGATCAGTGTTTCCCAAAAAGCCCAAGATGACGTCCTCAAATGTCTCGTTTGGTCCACTCAACTCAAAGATATTCAGTTTCCTGTCACAGAGGAGAGAAGACACTAGAACATATTCACATTTAACAAGCTGACATCACACAAGATTGACTCAGATCCATTATGAAAATAGTTGGCCATTAACTTAATAGTTGACAACGAATCGATTCATCTTCGCAGCTCTAATCCTGACGGTTGCTGATCACCTGGTTCATTTTGCGTTTCTTTGTTGTTGCAGTTGAACCAGGGTCAGCTGAATCAGCTGATATCCAACCTCGGCTCTTCGCAGGACGACGGCAACTGTAAGCAGCTGCCCGACTGCATCCAGGGAGAGAACGGACTCATTCTGACTGACCTCGGCAGGAAGCAGGTTCGTATTTTAAAATATCCTACGAGAGAAAGAGGGCATGTCTTAGAACCAACCAGTCCTCCAAAGCATACGACGATATCGGTCGTTGGCTCCTCCCCTCTGATACGACCATTGACCGTAAATATGAATGGACAGAGCATGTGTGACGTCACCCATTGGTTTGTGGAGATCTGCTATGAGTCGTTGAGTTTGCCGTTACGGGCGCAGCCGTCCTGGTTGCGGCTGTGACGATTTTAGACGAGAGGGAGGAGTGAGGGAGGAGCCATAGACTGTTGGGTGACGTTAGCTGAGAGTTGGCAACGCTGCTTACACCCTACGTTACACACTTTCAATCTGGAAGCAACCGCCGCTGAAAGCTAGTGTGTGTCTGTCTTTTTGTGCAGATTATAAGTGGACTGCGCAGGTTTGACATTCGGTATCAAGGTGACCCGGAGCTGCAGCCCATTAGGAGCTATGAGAACGCCCTGCTGGTCAGGCTTCTCTACCGGATCTCTTCTCTGCTTAACGACAGGGTAAGTGGCGTCTGTTATTAAAACATTTATGATATTGAAGAATTTCTAGATTCAAAATCCGTTATTAATCCCACAACGGGGGAAATTCACACTGTTGCTGCAGCAAGGGATGAGGGGAAAAGTACAAGAAGCTGAAGATTAACAAATACATGTAACTAAAGAGAATAAATAGTAAAAAAAAAAAAAAAAAAGTATTTTCTGTCTTATATATAATGTTACAATATCTGATGTTAACTTCAAACATGGCCAAAGCTTCGAACTGTGACGTAAATGTATTTAAAAATAGTTCCTGTGAGATAAAAAGTCAGATTTCAGAACGATCTGGTTTCAACAGGTTTTTCCTACTCTCGGCTCGACGTGACGTCAACTCAGTTTATTTCATTGTATAGTCGTCTTCTCCAGGGTTTGTGTGTTTACGTTACACACACTTCTACACGTAGCTACATGCTAACGTCAGGGAAACCTTTAATCTTGGTTTTACAGATGTTATTTTCTCCCCAGGGTCGGATCACATTCCTGCTGGAATATACGCTACATATCCGTGTAGTTTTTAGTTTAGAAGCTTCAACGCTGATTTTTTACATTATGTACTCGGTTACAGTCAGCCTTGTGCTTGTTCACGCTGCCCCCAAGTAGCCAAAACATGAGTTAATGCTGTTAAAGGGGCAGTAGGTAAGACTTATTAAACTACCTTTCTGTCATATCTGCTGAAACTGACCCTATGTTCCAGTAGAACTACATGAAGCAGGTCATTAAAAAATAAATCCAGCTCCTCTGGCTCCACCTACAGCCTGTAGTGGGATTAGCAAAAATCCACCGCTCCCTGTTCAGATGCACCAATCAGGGCCAGGGGGGGTGTCTAACTGCGTGTCAATCACTGCTCATGCACACGCATTCATTCTCCCTTGTGGGGGGAGGGGCTTAGGAGACCATTTTGGGCTTTAGCGGAAAGGGGGGGAGGGACTGAGAAGTTGTCGATGTTCACATTTTTTGGCTAAGTCCTGGATCTTCACATTCCTACCTACGGCACCTTTAAGTTTCATACTTTTCAAGTAGGCAGGTAGCTGGGCTTCTAAACTAATACATACCACTTAAACACACGTGGAAATGGCAAGATATAAAAATATCAGTTCAAGTGCAGTTCATTAAAATGGATTTTCCATGTATAAAAGTGCGAGGTTCCACATGTAAACATGTTTGTTCTGCCCAGAGTTCAGTTGGACAACACCAAACAGGCTTGATGGGACATGCCCAGAGTAAAATGTTGACCGATAACGGACAGTTAATATTAGAAAAAAAAATAGGTCCACTATAACAACCAACAAGCTTTTTTTCTTTCAAACTAAAGCTCACTTGGTGCTGCTCGATTATGGAGAAAAAAAATAATAATAGGGATTATTTAACACGATTACTCATTGACTTCTGAAAATATGTTTTATTTATTGAACTTAAACAGTTAAACATATCGGGCCCTATTTTAACGATCTAAGCGCACGGCGTGAAGCGCCTGGCGCAGGTGCGTTTAGGGTGTGTCCAAATCCACTTTTGCTAGTTTGACGGCGGAAAAAAGGGTCCGTGTACCGGGCGCATGGTTCAAAAGGGTTGTACTTAGTGTCTTCATTAATCAGAGGTGTGTTTTGGGCGTAACATGCAATAAACCAATCAGAGATCATCTCCCATTCCCTTTAAATGGACCTTGGCACATTGCTGTTATGATGGAGGATTTGCACCATAATATTTTTATGTGTAATCTCCTGCATGTGTGTGTGCTGCTTCCAATAAGTGTAAGTGAATATAGTTCCCAGTTTGTATACGGTTAGAAGATGGCTGTGTCTCATGTGACCTTGTTATTTGTACACGCTGTGACTCTACAAATCACAACATGTAAATAGGAACATGTTGGCGTTATTTTGTCACTTGTTGGGAGCAGTAGGCTAGATGGAGCCGGTTACCTCCAGGATCTGTGCTAAGCTAGGCTAGCGGTGGGGGGGGTCAGACAGAGTTACGACGGTGATGAGAAGGGTATGTATGGACTTATCTAACTCTGGGGGATACGGTGAATAAGACAAAGTCCCAATAAGTCGGCGTGTTCCTTTTAACTAACGGTAATTTAACCTGAGAAAATGTTCATATCTCCCACAGTTCGGAGGGCACATGAATGCGCTCTGCTCGCGCCCAGACTTCCTGGGTCGCCTGGGTCGTCACTACTTGGCGGATCCCGATTCTACGACACAACTGAAGCAGAGCCCGCTGTCCCGGCGGACGTTAGAGAGGAACCGGCAGCCGCGGCTGAGCCTGCGCCCGCTGGCCAGCTACCGGACCATCCTGCTGCTGCTGATCTTCTACGTGCTCGGAGCCGTCCTGTCGTTCGGACCCGTCTCCAGCACTCTGCTCATCCTCGGCGGTGGATTCCTGTTGGGACTCGTGATGACTCTGTTTGGAGACAAACTGAAAAAACACTAGCTGAGCCGTGGGGTTCCTACACACGTCTGAAACATCTGCACAGAATCAAATCCATCAAGTCCAGCTTTGAATGTTTTTGCAAAACAAAAATGTGTGAAATCCAATGATATTATATCCATAATGGATGGTGAATGTTTGTTATTGATGACTTTTTTTTAATGCCTATAGCCCAAAGTGGTATCATCAAATGTTTTTTTGTCTTCCAACCAACAGTCTAAAACCCCCAAAATATGAAATTTACTACAATGTAAAGATGAAAAAAAAACTAAACTTTCACATTTTAGAAGCTTAAAGCTATAGTGCGTAGTTTCTGCTGCCCCCATGAGGAATAATGTAAATACTCGCTGTAGTGTAAGTACTCTCTGTAGTGTAAGTACTCGCTATAATGTAAGTACTTCCAATAGTGTAAGTGCTCCCTATAGTGTAAGTACTCGCTATAGTGTAAGTATTCTGTTTCTGAACATAGACTCTTGAGCTATCCAGGACTTTCTAATCCGGGGGGGGGGGGGGTCAAACTCATTTTAGTTCACGGGCCACATCCCCCTAATTTAACCTCAAGTGGGCCGGACCAGTAAACCATTCCAGAAAGATTAGAAACTTTATCTGCTTGATGTTGGCAAACGCAGGTTGCTTCTGCTACAACAGTGTTGTAAGGCCATTATAGGAAAAAAATAATCATTTTACGGACCCGGGAGAGGGCTAACATCCTGAGAAAAAACTTGGAACTATGGAAAAAGAACTCTGATATTTTCTGAGATTAAAGTGGTGAATTTGGAATTGGAATTAATTGCTTCTCTGTAATTTTCAAAGTCATCGAGTGAGACCAATTGGACCCTTTTGCACGCCGGTTGTGGCCCACATGCCGTATGTTTAACCCCCCTGATATAAAGGGACAGCATTTTGAAACGAGACGTGTAGGAACCCTCTTGGCAGTAGACTGGCAGCTCTTTTGTTCTTGCTTTTTGATGTGACTGCCTAACTGTTTGAAAGGTGGTTCTTAAAACCCTGTAAATAAATACAGAGCGTTGTTGCTCTGTTGGTAAAGTTTGTCTTTTTCTTTTTCAACAAGTATCTGAAAACGGATGCCGGCCAAAAAAACCCTTCAATGTAATTAAACTGACTGTTTTTCAGCGTGAGAGCAGAATACTTTTTTGTCCAAAAGATTCAATAAACAGTTTGCACTCGTTTGTAGTTCTGTTGGTTCCTAATTCATTCATTTATTAATGGGAAGTGTACAGGTCTAATAGACAAGGATTTTAAGCAAAATTGAGGTATGCCAAGCACATTTTGATAATTTTTTTTATTGAGAAGCAAAGAGGCAACATTACACATCATATAGTTTGCCAGACACTTGATAATTCATCTTTATTCCGCTAACTTACATAAAGTTTTCAAAAAAGGTAAAGTAAAGTTACATTGTGACTTAAACAGTTCATAGCAGCAGTTTACTCTTGATTTCACCAACAACTGAGGGTTTGCTTGTTTACGGTTGTAGCTTGGGAAAACCCTGACGAACTTCTGGCAAATTTGAGATTTGCTCTGCAAGTCCGTCTGGCCAAGAGCCCATTCAAGCCCATTTCCAATTTTTCCAAATCGAAGCACCAATCACAACTGTTGAGGCGGGCTTTACACGATGACGATAGCGCAGCGAAGGCGAGCAGCTTTTTTTGTTTACATTCAACATGATGGCCACCGCTTCGGCAGCAACCCGTTGATGCAGCTGTCGCTGCTACGTCACCCGGATCTTTCCCGAATTTCCCCAGTGTGGGATTAATAAAGTCTATCTTATCTTATCGTTGGTCTGATTGGTTGAAGGACTATCCAATTGTGCCCAGAGGCATTTGAGCGGCGTCCGTTGGTGACGCCCCTTTGGAAATGCGTGGCGAATGAAGCTTGCCCAGACCCACTCTCAGTTACAACTGAGAATGGTCTGGTGTCAACCAGGTTATTACAGTTGCATTATGTCTCATTAGGCCGAGTAATATCTACACTACACATAGTGATGGAGTACTCGAGTCCGACTCGAGTCTCTATTCTCTGGACTAGAGTCCGACTCGAGAATCTATTCTCTGGACTCGTGACATGACGTGGACTCGCGGACTGAGGACTCGTGACTTGACTTGGACTCGAGGATATATAAAATCGGACGTTGGATGAAGTTTATGACTTAATAGGTTATAAAAATGTGATCTAAGATGTTACACTTTTCCTGTTTGGGCCGGGATCTCTTTTTTTCCTCACAGCCACACATATACTTCTCATGACTGCAGCCATGACTGACAGCTGAAGTCACAAGGACCCACAAGATCTCGCAAATTCAGGTAGAATAGAACCACAAAACCAACAACGGTTTGTTTCCATCCAGAGGAGTAGAGGGGAAACAACTCTGTGCTGTGTTTTCAAGGTGTAGTGCAGGGAAATATGATCCGCCGTGAGCATGGTGTATTTTATTTTGAAAATTATTTTATTTTGTTTCTGTGCTTGACTTCCTGTCCCGCACTATCTGCCCTGTGCTGAATTGCTGCGGCGCACTCCAACGTCCGGCAAAAATAGAAGCTCTGCGTATCTGCTCCGGAGGGCTGCGGACCGCCGGAGCTGGGATGCAGTCGGAACGCAGCCGCTCCACAGTCAGTGGAAATACACACACTGACTTTAATGGAAACCTAATGACTCCACCGCCGTTCCGCAACCGGTGGATATTGGGGGTTAGCCTACTACATAGTCCCTTTCCGACCGGAGGGATTTTTGCAGTTCCTAGAACATAACGTTCCTAGAACTCTTTTTTTTCCTCGTGTTCAGACTGGACCAATTTGGGGATCGCAGTTCCTGTAAACTCTTTCAGCTCCTACTTCAGGGCAGGTTCTTTCCCCTTTTCCCTTTTGTGGTGGTTAGATGGCTGTGTTATAATAACAAAAGGTCTGCACTGGCATTCATACAACTTTGCTCATGATGCCCATTCAATTTGCCAGTGTAAGCCTTTTGTGTTCACACAAAAATGGTTGGAAAACCATTACAAAATGAATGAGTTTGTGCCTGTGCCTATGATGCCACATATACATATTGATGAGATCATGAAATGAGACAAAAGTGCACTCATTTCAAAGGCTTTTTCTTTTTTCGTTCTTTACTGCTCTTATAATGTTACCACTGCACATAGCTGACATATCTGTCTATATGGTTCATTCAGTATATCCATATTTATTCTGCTTTTTTATTATATATTCTGTTAATACACTGCATACATCTATATTTATATTATTCTTACTACTAGTATAATGTCACTGCTACTACAGTTGTGTTCAAAATAATAGCAGTCCAACATCACTAACCTCATAAATCAAATTTTTTGGTAGAAGTGATATTTCTATATGGCAAATAATTTACTAGTAAGTGAGTCATAGAAAACCAACAGAGCCAACAGTCATGACATGATGCTGCTCATTCTGTGTAATTGAATCTGTAATTGAAAGGGGCATGTTCAAAATAAGAGCAGTGTTGTGTTCAATTAGTGAGGTGATGGATTCTGTGAAGAAACAGGTGTCAATTATGGCCCATATTTAAGGAAGGAAGGAAGCAAATGTTGTGCATGCTGGTTATAGTGCATTTCACACTGAAATACTCAGCAAAATGGGTCGTTCCAGACATTGCTCTGAGGAACAGCGGACTTTGATTAAAAAGTTGATTGGAGAGGGGAAAACATATAAAGAAGTGCAGAAAAGTATAGGCTGCTCAGCCAAAATGATTTCAAATGCCTTGAAATGGCATCCAAAGCCTGAACAACGTGGGAAAAAACGGTCAACTACCATTCGAATGGATGGAAGAATAGCCAAAATGGCAAAGGCTCAGCTAATGATCAGCTCCAGGAAAACCAAAGAAGACTTAAAGTTACCTGTGAGTACTGTTAGGATCAGAAGAAGGCTATGTGAAGCTAAGCTATCAGCTAGAAGCCCCCGCAAAGTCCCATTGCTGAAAAAAAGACAGGAGTCTGAATAGGTTGATATTTGCCAAAGGACACATTGACTGGCCAAAGGAGAAATGGCGCAGCATTCTGATTTTCTGATTTGGAAAATGCAGAGAGATGCACCCCTGATCGTGAAGTTCGCCTACACAGATTTTACATCCAATGCTGGAAAGAGCAGCGCTAAATGTTGTGTGTGTAATCGCACAATTGAGGAAAAGAGTGGTACAACTTCAGACATCAGCCACGGCTGCACCCAGAAAAGAAAGTAAAATGTTTTCCATTGGTTAGCTTTAGCTAGAAAATAACGTAGCCGCTGACGTGACTCAACCATCGCAGATGCCACTTTGCTGTTTTATAAGCCCGCAACCTAGCGTTGTCTGTTTGGGGTTTTGACATGTTTAACCACAGTTGTGTACGCTATATCGGCATTGCTATGACTATCCTGTGTTTTCTTACGGAGAGAGCTGTGGAGACAACTCGGAGGAAAGCGCTAATAAAGGCCGTTTTATGCTTCTGTGGAGGCTCCACGCAAAGCTTTCGCCGTAGCCTACGTAAGTGGGCTGGTGTTACTTGTGCGCTGGTGTGGGCGTCGAGCCGGCGTGTGTGTGTGTGTGTGTGTGTGTGTGTGTGTGTGTGGTAGAGGGAGAAGTGAGAGAGGGAAGGCAATTAGCTTCGGAGCAGTAGGCTACTGACTCTAGAGTCATAAGCCGCTTTCCGTAGCAGGAACGTAGTTATAGGAAAAGTCCTCTTCTAAGCAGATCTACTAACTACTCTCCCCCAAAACTATTCCATAAAATAATTCCTGTATAAAAAAAGGATTTTCTTGCTTCACTATTCACACATGGCACCTTACATGAACGGACACCGGCCCTAGTCTCATGGGCATGTTGAGTGTGCACCATCAAAATCTGAAATCCCAAATACTTTGGGGCTACACCATTAATAATACTGTACATATGATTGAGTTTAAGTTGTTCAACCCTAAGCTTAACAGGCAAGAACTCAACCCTCTTAAACTCATTTCTTCCCACATGATACCTAGAAGGTTTAGATAGTATGAAGCGGATCATATTATTTTGCATAATCTGCATCTTGTTTTTCATATTCATCGTCAGACAACTGTACCATGCTGAGCATGCATAGTCAAAATGACATTGAATAAGTGCTGAGACGAGGAGTTTTTTTTTATTTTGGAGTCAAACTACCTTGTATTACGGTATAAGAATTTCAATTTGCAGGCACTCTTGTTCAGTAATTTCTCTACAATGGACTATCCTGACAGTGTCTGGTCCAGTGTAATACCTAGATATGTAACAGAATTCTTTGCTTCAATTTCATTTTCGTTACATGTGACTTTTAGTGCAGGTGCCTTTTGTAGCTTACGTTTGGTGCCAAATAGGATGCACTCAGATTTCCCTAGGTGCAATGACAGTCTGTTGTCGATCAGCCACTCTCTTACATTTTTCAGCTCTCCACTAAGAGTGTCTTCAATTCGGTAGATGTCTTTTCCAGACACTAGTAGTGAGGAGTCATCGGCATACAATGACAACTTACATTTGACTGCAGCTGGCATGTCGTTTACATATATAAGGAATAACAAAGGGCCTAATATCGAGCCTTGGGGTACACCACAAGTTATTTTCTTGGGTTCAGACAGGACTCCATCAAAATCACAAGTTTGATTTCTTTCTGATAAATATGATTTAAACCATTTTAAAGAAGCCTTCCCAAAACCCATGCATTGCAATTTGGATAAAAGAATAGTGGTCCACTGTGTCACATGCTTTTTGTAAGTCCAGTAACACCATGCCAGTATAGTTACCTTTTTCACTTTCTTGTCTGATGTAATCACAAAGATAAGTGAGGCATGTGTCAGTGGAGTAAGCAGATCTGAATCCAGATTGGAGGTCATATAACAGATTATTCTGGATCAAATACCTCTCCACTTGATCAAAAACCACTCTCTCCAGTATTTTGGATACGCTTGGTAGTGTTGACACTGGTCTATAATTTTTCATATCTGTCCTACTGTTCTTCTTAAACAAGGGGAGTACCCTGGCCCTTTTCATCTCAATTGGAACCTTACCTAGTTGTATGGACAAATTTGTAATTTGTGCAATAACCTCACCAATAGCATTAGCACTATCCTTTAGGAATCTGGCTGGAATGTGATCCATGCTAGTAGCTTTGTTAGTAGATAAAGAAGCTAACATTTCTATAATCCTCTCCTTAGATACTGGACTCAGATCGAATGTATCTGGTGACACATCTTGATAAAAGGAGTTCAGGAAGGATACCCCAAACTTTCCAGCTCCTGTTGGTAAATGTGAAGCCAAGTTGGCAGCAACAGTAGTAAAAAACATATTGAAATGATTTGATATCACCTTTTTGTCAAAGCAAATAGCATTATCAATGTCAATCCCAGTTTTACAGCTGTTGCTATTTATTTTCCCTGCACCTACACTTTTAAGGATTTTCCATAATGTCTTTGGTTGGTGAATATTCTCTGTCACTGCTTCAGCATAGTAGTCAGCCTTAGCCTTCTGTATATGATATCTTGCTTGGTTTCGGTTATACACATATTTATCAAAATCAGGTTGCATATTTGACTTCTTGTACTTCCTGAAATAGTGGTCTCTCTGTCTAATTAAATCAATAATCATTTCCAGTCATCCATTTGGCTCTCTTCTGTTTCACTCTAATTTCTCTCATTGGTGCAACCATATCCAGTACTGTTAAGAACTTCCCCTTAAACAATTCCCATGCAGGGTTTGCATCATTACTGTCAGTAACTGTACTCCAATCCTGTTCAGCCAGTTTACCCTCCAATAGCTCCTTAGAATATTGTCTTGTACGTCTTATTTTTAAGGAATGATGAGACCCTGATCCTATTTTAATTTTTGAAATTTTGCGAGTACAGAAAATAACTTTATGATCACTGATACCAATATCCAAGACCCCAGAGCAGCTGATATTGTTTCTGTCAGTAACCAACACCAGATCCAGAATAGATTTAGAGTACATATCTACTCTGGTTGGCTCCAGGCTAAGGGAGTGACGCAAGCACGGCAACGGTCTTTATAGCGTTAAAATCAGAAAACAAACAAAAAGTATGAACTAAATACTAAATCTAATGTATATAGCATATTTGTCATAATTCAAACAAGTCTCCCGAAGAGAAACAGGTATCTCTCTCTCCTGCCTCTGCCTGCTGTGCTGTGGACGTGTGTGTGTGACTGTGTGTGTGTGTGTGTGTGTGTGTGTGTGACTGTGTGTGTGTGTGTGTGTGTGTGTGTGTGTGTGTGTGTGTGTGTGTGTGTGTGTGTGTGTGTGTGTGTGTGTGTGTGTGTGTGTGTGTGTGTGTGTGTGTGTGTGTGTGTGTGTGTGTGTGTATGTGATGTGTGTGTGTGTGTGTATGTGTGTGTGTGTGTGTGTGTGTGTGTGTGTGTGTGTGTGTGTGTGTGTGTGTGTGTGTGTGTGTGTGTGTGTGTGTGTGAGACGGCCGGCCAGCGAGGACATGCTTGTGGAGTTTAACTCCGAAAAGACAGTTAACCACAAGTTCCCGTTAATCTTATGATGGACATGTGTTGTGATATTTAAACAAACGAACCGTCAACGGCGAAATAAAAGCCTCTTATTTACGAGAGCGGTCTGAGAGACCTCCAGCTCACAGCGGGGTCTCTGAGCATGACTGGCCGAGCGACGAGCTAGCAGCCGGGGCAGGCGCCTGCTGGCTGTCGCCTCACTTCATGGAGCAAATTGTCAATTCAGCATCAATTTTTGCAAGACTGCCTATATTTGAAATCTAAACAGTTCATTTCTCACCTAAAACGTTGTCAGAAGTGAATTTAGTGATGAATAAGATGGCAAAAATTGTTAAAATTGTCCCGTTGTTGGTCTGTCTGTACTGGAAACCCGATCCTCGTTGACCTAGGTTCCTATGCTGAAAAGGGAAAAGAGAAAAGCCCCTGCCCTGAAGTAGGAGCTGAAAGAGTTACAGGAACTGCGGCCAGAGGGACTTAAAAATCCCCAAATTGGTCCAGTCAGAACACGAGAAAATAAGGGTTCTAGGAATTTTATGTTCTAGGAACTGCAAAAATGTTCTAGGAAAATCCGGAGCAGGAAAAGTTAACCCTCTCCTTGCTGTTTATGGAGAAGGAGAAGCAGGAAATATACAGTCAGGTCCATAAATATTGGGACATCGACACAATTCTAATCTTTTTGGCTCTATACACCACCACAATGGAGTTGAAATGAAACGAACAATATGTGCTTTAACTGCAGACTTTCAGCTTTAATTTGAGGGTATTTACATCCAAATCAGGTGAACGGTGTAGGAATTACAACAGTTTGTATATGTGCCTCCCACTTTCTAAGGGACCAAAAGTAATGGGACAGATTAACAATCATAAATCAAACTTTCACTTTTTAATACTTGGTTGCAAATCCTTTGCATTCAATTCCAGCCTGAAGTCTGGAAGCATAGACATCACCAGACGCTGGGTTTCATCCCTGGTGATGCTCTGCCAGGCCTCTACTGCAACTGTCTTCAGTTCCTGCTTGTTCTTGGGGCATTTTCCTTCAGTTTTGTCTTCAGCAAGTGAAATGCATGCTCAATCGGATTCAGGTCAGGTGATTGACTTGGCCATTGCATAACATTCCACTTCTTTCCCTTAAAAAACTCTTTGGTTGCTTTCGCAGTATGCTTCGGGTCATTGTCCATCTGCACTGTGAAGCGCCGTTCAATGAGTTCTGAAGCATTTGGCTGAATATGAGCAGATAATATTGCCCGAAACACTTCAGAATTCATCCTGCTGCTTTTGTCAGCAGTCACATCATCAATAAATACAAGAGAAGCAGTTCCATTGGCAGCCATACATGCCCACGCCATGACACTACCACCACCATACTTCACTGATGAGGTGGTATGCTTTGGATCATGAGCAGTTCCTTTCCTTCTCCATACTCTTCTCTTCCCATCACTCTGGTACAAGTTGATCTTTGTCTCATCTGTCCATAGGATGTTGTTCCAGAAATGTGAAGGCTTTTTTAGATGTTGTTTGGCAAACTCTAATCTGGCCTTCCTGTTTTTGAGGCTCACCAATGGTTTACATCTTGTAGTGAACCCTCTGTATTCACTCTGGTGAAGTCTTCTCTTGATTGTTGACTTTAACACACATACACCTACCTCCTGGAGAGTGTTCTTGATCTGGCCAACTGTTGTGAAGGGTGTTTTCTTCACCAGGGAAAGTTTTCTTCGGTCATCCACCACAGTTGTTTCCGTGGTCTTCCGGGTCTTTTGGTGTTGCTGAGCTCACCGGTGCGTTCTTTCTTTTTAAGAATGATCCAAACAGTTGATTTGGCCACAACTAATGTTTTTGCTATCTCTCTGATGGGTTTGTTTAGATTTTTCAGCCTAATGATGGCTTGCTTTACTGATAGTGACAGCTCTTTGGATCTCATATTGAGAGTTGACAGCAACAGATTCCAAATGTCAATAGCACACTTGAAATGAACTCTGGACCTTTTATCTGCTCCTTGTAAATGGGATAATGAGGGAATAACACATACCTGGCCATGGAACAGCTGAGCAGCCAGTTGTCCCATTATTTTTGGTCCCTTAAAAAGTGGGAGGCACATATACAAACTGTTGTAATTCCTACACCGTTCACCTGATTTGGATGTAAATACCCTCAAATTAAAGCTGAAAGTCTGCAGTTAAAGCACATCTTGTTTTGTTTCATTTCAACTCCATTGTGGTGGTGTATAGAGCCAAAAAAGATTTGAATTGTGTCGATGTCCCAATATTTATGGACCTGACTGTAGTTAAAAAATCTTTGACGCAGAACCATAAAACGGCCTTACGTTATCCTTGGCGGCACGCACCGCTCTTCCTTGCCACCAAGCGCTGTTTTAAAGTTCTAGTTATTTCAATTTAACAGCTTAATGACGGCATTAACACTCTATTTCACACTATGGTTTACCAGAGCCTTAAATGGAACCAACAGTGTAGCCTACTGGCTTAGCAAAGAACAACAGGCACAATACTGATGGCCACAAATAGCCATTGTTTGTTTTCATTTTAAGAAACAGAAACACTGTAATAAACAAACATTTTACATTCCTTATTTTGTTATAATGTTAAATAACAAAACAAAATACTAAATACTATCTAATAGTCCATATCTCATTAGATGTGACAAGCTTCATATATGCTTCAAATATGAAGAAATGTATATATCATCAGTAAACCTTTATTTTATGATCATTCACTTAAAAAAAACCTCTGATTTTATTTGGTTCGAAAAATCACAACTGAATCCACCCTTCTTATGGGATCAGGATAATCCTGTTTTTTTTTTGGATCAAATAGATTCCAAACCGAGTTCAAAGTTTTGAAAAACCCAAAGGGCATGTTTGATCCAGATCAAATGTAAGATCGGATTACGTGATCTGATCTTAGTTCGGAATCCCTCTTTTGCTTTTGAAAAACGCATTTCCAAGATTTGATCCAATCTGTGATCCGAAATCACACTGGATTACTTTTGAAAAACTGGGCCCAGAAGATCAGGAGGCAGTCAATGCCACTTTGGATGAGAACTGTAAGATGCAGAGACTGTCGTGCTTCACACATTCACTGCAGTTGGTCATTAAAGATGGTCTGAAAGAAGCCAGTGGGCTGGCAGGTACCCTAGCCAAGCTGTCCCGTGCAGCCAACTTCCTCCACAGTGGCACCTCGTTTAAAGACCGCTTTGAAGCATACTTCGGTGATGCAACAATTGCAACAGCAAATGCTACACGTTGGAATTCCACTTTGAAGCAAGTCAAGCCTTATGTGAATTTTGAAATACAAAAGCTAGCCTATGTGTTGGACTCAGAGGGGCACAAAAGTCTAATCCTATCACAGCGCGAATATGCTCAGTTTAAAGAACTGATCGAAGTTCTCGATCCATTCTTAGAGGCAACCAACCTGACAACCGTCACTGCCAGTGTTGTTGTGTCCTGTGTCCTCTCTCTGCACAGTCATCTGCAGGAAATAAGAGGAAGAGTCAGATACTGGGGGCCGCTGGTGAGAGCTCTGGAGAACTCCATAAAAGCAAGGTTCACAGAGATCTTCAGTGCAGTGATGATGCCGGGATGTGAGCCAGAGGAAGGAAGAGGTCCCACCAAATTTCCTTTCACCAGTGCCTACTTTGCAGCATCTGTGTTGGACCCAGCATTTGGTTTCCAGTGGCTAGAACATGATGTGCTGCTGGACAGTGGCATCAAAGGGGAACTAAAGAGTCAAAAAAAAAAAGTGAGAAATGTTTTTTATTTATGCAGGATGGTGGGTTAAAACCCCTATGACTTTTACGTCCACATTTAATATGTAAGCCTATTTAATAACATATTTATAACATACCTCTCCTGCCACCTTTCTTTTCAGAGTATATCAAAGCAGAAGGCGAGAAGCAACAGGCATCATCAGACGCTGCAACAGGGCCAAGGGTAGGTGATGCACCAGCATCTCCTCCTGAGCCCCCTCAGAAGAAGCTGAAAATGTTCTCCCACTATCGGAAGACTCCCTCCTCCCCTAACAACAAGCCATCTGTCCAGGCTCAGTTGACTGCATATCTTGACTTGATCACCGAGCACGACTCTGACTCAGTCCCATGCTTTGGGTTTTGGCAGCAACACAAAGCCAAGTTCCCCACGCTCTATCAGCTTGCCACACAGGTATTCTGTATTCCTGCCACCAGTGCACCCATTGAAAGGGTATTTAGCCATGGAGGCATTTTGATGAGGCCTCACTGTGCAAGGTTGAGTAGTATCATGCTTTGAAATCTGATGATTTTAAAATGCAACATGAAAATGCAGCATGATTAAACATGCAATTTGTAATTTCTTTCGACACTACAACAATGGAAGTGAACACAGGCTTTTGATGGCGTCGTAAAGATGCGTGGGATTATGGGAGTTGTTTGTCGTTAAACACCATTACCCATCAAAATGTATCTGTTGTTCCCAGACAAGTTTATCCATTAAAGTTTTGTGGATGGATAGATATTGAAATATACCAATATGTTAGGTTGCTGTTGTATTACTGTGTTGCAAAGTGTAATCAATGAAAACAATATGCTGTGTGGCAATAAACTCCCTTTGCAATCGTGACAGTGGTGTTATGTTTGTTTAACGTAGACCCTCTTTTATAATTATATCAGCTCTTTAAAGGTGCCAGAGTGGAGAAATGCAGTCTTGAAATATAACACAGACTCAACCTTGATGACTCGAATCGGACTCGAACACTGGGGACTCGAGACTCGACTCGGACTTGACTTGGACTCTTCTTTGGTGACTCGGACTTGGACTCGGACTCAAACACTGGCGACTCCAGACTCAAGAAATTAAAAGTGGTGGTTGTAACACTCATCATTATGCATTTATCAAAAGATCATCAGGGAGCTTAGGGCTGTGTAAATATTAGACATTTTCCAATCAGGATACCAGTATCTGAAAAGCCTCCGATACTGCCTAAAACGCTGGAATCGGTATCAGAAAGTACTGGAGTTCATGCACCGATCCGATACCACGTAATTTAGCCCTGAAGAAAATCTACTTTAAAAGGAGTTTATTTACGTTCTTTATTCCGTTACGACTGACTGTGGAACTGGATTATAAAATAAAGTTCTGTGGCGTTCATTGTTAGGGCCCAAGCAGTGAAACTGCAAGGACCTATTGTTGCTCAGATTATTATTATTATTATTATTATTATTTTTCCGAGTCCTTAGTCGCATTTTTGAGGGGGTTAGAATGCATGAAAACTCACAAAAATTTGCACACGTCACAACTGGTGAAAATTGCAAAGTTCTGGAGTGATTGGGCTCGGGCGTTGCCAGGGGGCTCCATAACGTCTGATCTGTAACATTATTCCAGCATTTATCTTGTTAAAAAAGAGTAAATATAACAATAAAAGTTACAAAATGTTACACCAAACTTTCAATTAAACACATTTGATTAATCGTTCAGCTCTAATATGAACATATATATCTTCTGTAGGTCTCTTCAGTGTTTAGTTTGTAAAGCCACTTTGAGCTGCATTTAATATGTGAAAGGTGCTTTACAAACAAATGTATTATTATTATATTGATCAGTAGTTTTGTCTTCTTTATGAATGAGTGAACATGATGGCATTAAAAAACGATAATCGGCCGTTGGCCACTCTTTTGACCAACTCAAGGAGCCTGATCAGCCCAACTTCCTTTTCTGCCGATGTTTGGCCGTCGGCTCTGTGTGTCTGGGCCTTTACTCTGATTCATCAGGTAGTAACAGATTACTCACTTCTATGAAAGTGAGCAGGTTGATTGTAGGCGTCACATCCGATTATAATTCTTCTTGTGTTGTTAGCTTCACCTCTGTACTGACAGTTGGGGGGGGGGACGGCAGGTATCATCTGATCCACACCAGCTCACATTCAACAATTGGGAAAGTAGCATTGCTAATTCTAAAACCCCAACCGTACGCCGCTCCTCCTGCCCCACAGACGGCTTTGACGTCATCAAACCTCCCAATGATGAAGGTATTGAATCTCTTACAGTTGATGCCGTCTCTGATTTGTCCGTCCTTCATCGCATACATTCGGCAGGAGTCATCCTGGTGATGATATGCTTCTAACCAAAACGTGATAGCATCTGAGCAGCAGAGAGCAGCAGAACACCGGCAAAGATCGAGATCTTCATGGTTATCCGGAGAACACAGAGTTATAAAGTGACAAAAGCTTAAAAGAAAACCTGTACAAGAAGTGGCGATGAGGTCTAAACGTGTCAAAAAGGAGAAACCTGAGATTAGAGAAGTGCTGCAGATTCATACTATGTTCACACACACACACATTTAAAAAAAATACTGACGGAGAGAAAGGTAACTTGTTTCCTGGTATGAACACAGCGCTGTAGAGGAAGGTCTGGCTGTAAGAGACTAGAAAACATGGATCTCTCAATGATTAAACAGGTGTAAACTGTCAGATGTGTTTTATTCAACAAGAGACACAAGTTACACTGATTCATCAGCTGGTTAATAAGACAGAAACCTGTCAAAGTGAACAGGATCTCCTTTTACATCACATGCGACTACAATGTGCCTGTTATAAGCTGCACCCTTGTACTCACAAGGACTGACAATAGTATCCTTCAGACTGCAGACAACAATGTTAAAGGGTGCTCTGCTTTTTCTGAGATTACGAACACCAGGTTTCTTTTTATTAAAGTATTTCTGTCCTCCAGTCCCACAGATGTCTCTGACGGTTCCGATAGGCGCTCTGATGAAGGTATTCGTCAGCTTACAGTTGCCGTTGTAGTCCGTGATTCCTCTGTCACTCATCACCTTGGTGCAGTTGTTACTGTTCATTTCCTCGTTGATATGCTGATTTATAAACTTTGTAACCAGAGTTTTTTCTTCTCTCACGATATCCAGAGAGATCACGGCAGCAGAAAGCAGCAGCACACCGGCAATGATAGAGATCTTCATGGTTGTCTGGGGAACACAAAGTGGGGGAAAAACCTTGTAACAACGTGTTATTTAATAACGTCACAATGTAATAACTTCACAATGTAATAACTTCACAATGTAATAACGTCACAATGTAATACATGTTTACTTCATTATTATATATTAACCCTATTCTCACGAACCATTCGTTCAAAAAGCTACGAAAAGTTTAGCACTGCCATTTGTAAGTATTCTAAGTTTTTTTGCTAAATAACAACAGTACAGGAAAAAAATCGCAATCAGGATTATTTAACAATATTACTCATTGACTTCTGAAGAGATGTTTTATTTATTAAATTTAAAAAACAGTGAGACAGTTAAATATATCAGGCCCTATTTTAACGATCTAAGCGCACGGCGTGAAGCGCCTGGTGCAGGTGCGTTTAGGGCGTGTCCAAATCCACTTTTGGCAGTTTGACGGCGGAAAAAAGGGTCCGTGTTTGCATGTCTTTTGCATGTTTGTCTGCTTAGTGCGCCCCCATGAGGAATAGTGTAAGTACTCGCTGTAGTGTAAGTACTCCCAATAGTGTAAGTACTGCTAAACACATCTAATACCTGCTGATACGACCGAGCTGTGACAGAGCGCTGTGGCCGGCGCCAGGAAGCTCTGTAGCCGATGTCTGAAACACTGAACGCAGTATGTACTAAATTTCTGCATTTTGTAATACTTTATTTCAAAATGTGTGTAAGATACAATGACACATAAGCAGTTAAATATGTTGTGGTGAAACAGGTTTTATTATATTATATATAAATTTAGCACAAAAAGTAAGGAAATTTGTGTTTTGGTAACAATGCTTTTTGGCAATAATTATTATACTGTTGGAAAGCCTGTTTAGTTCCCTTTCAAATGGTGCCCCATCTGTAAGGAACATGCATTTGTGGGATGAGCAGCAACGCTGAGTACGTGGGTTGCGCCCATGAAGAATTTGCCAAATCTTCTCTGCCAATGCCAAACAGATTATTCTGCCATTGACTCGTTTGGTGTTCGGTGGATTGGATGATTGAAGTTTGAAGAAACAAGACATATTGGCAATTTAACAATTGATTCATTCCGCAAACAGGAGCCTCAGTAGCGTGTGGAGGAACCATACACAGCCACAACAGCCTGGCACCTCCTCCTCATGCCGGTCACCAGTCTGAGGCCTGTACTACGAAGCAAGATTTAGCGTTAACGAGCTAACTTCAGGTTCAACCCAGGGTTTTCTGTACTACGAAGGTGGATCACTTGTGATTGGGTTCAATCGCCGTGGTAACTCATGCTGAACGCCTAACCTGGTCGGGAGCAGGTTAAGTTGGAGATCAGAGATCAACCGGTGTAAAAGCACCGCCTACTGACCAATCAATGCTCGGTTGATAACGGCGTCACCGTTCTTAGAAGACCAGGTGGAGCTCGGTGCGCAGAGAGAGAGGGAGGAGGGGAGAGAGAGAGAGAGAGAGAGAGAGAGAGAGAGAGAGAGAGAGAGGAAGGAGGGGAGAGAGAGAGAGAGAGAGAGGGAGGAGGGGAGAGAGAGGGAGAGAGAGAGAGAGAGAGGGAGGGGGGGGGGGGAGAGAGAGAGAGAGAGAGAGAGAGAGAGGAAGGAGGGGAGAGAGAGAGGGGGGGGGGGGGAGAGAGAGAGAGAGAGAGAGAGAGAGAGAGAGAGAGAGAGGGAGGGAGAGAGAGAGAGAGAGAGAGAGAGAGAGGAGGGAGGGAGAGAGAGAGGGGGAGGAGGGGAGAGAGAGGGAGAGAGAGAGAGAGAGAGAGAGAGAGGGAGAGAGAGAGAGAGAGAGAGAGAGGGAGAGAGAGAGAGAGAGAGAGGGAGGAGGGGAGAGAGAGAGGGGGAGGAGGGGAGAGAGAGGTGCGCACATAAAAGTTAAAACATTTAGAGACCGACATCCCCGTTAGCATTCCCTGATGGGTATATTTATGAAATATATAGATTGTAATGGGAGGGAATTACATATCGGCTATCAGCATATTGAGCTGTGTGTTGCCAATGCGCACATCAGTTTGAATTATGTTTTTATATATTTTTTATTTGCTCTCACGATTGCTTCCACTGCCAGGGTTGCAACTGAGATAATAGGCTAAAGCAACGACAGTTTATGGAAAGCACAAGTTTAATTATGGTCAGATCTAGGGCCTGACTGATGGGGAAGTGATATTAATAAGCGTTTTTATTATAGCTTTTTAATTTGTTGCCAGCTTTCCTTCCTATTTTAGGAAGCAGTGACTGTATTGCGTTTTGCCTGCAAAACCGTGTCTGTGTTCTTCATATTTGTGTAAAATTATAGTTTGCTCTTTTTATATTAAATATGCGGCTGTGGTAGATGTTTGCGATTGGTCACGCTGTGCAAACACCGCCTCTGTTATGTGTACGCGCGGCGCTGGATTGAGAAAAGGAGAGTCAGAGAGGGTTTTCTTACCGAAGAGTTGGTGCAGAAAAGTTTCAGGTGCAAAGATCCAAAAACAGAAGAACTTCTGTCCTTCAGTCCTCTGGCTTTCATTCAGTAAAAAGGATTAAATGTAGAAATGTAAAAGCTAAACTGCGCAAAGTCTGAAGGAGAAGAGCAGAACTCTGACACAATGCAAATCTGAAGAATTAGAAATGTAATCATCTGCTGTTTTATATCCTCCTACAGAGGGAGGTTGTGTCTGAAGTAAACAGCTGAATATCATCTCCGTATACGGTAAAAAATCAGCTACAGGTTCAGGCGTTACACCCACACTGATCCAGATTTAAACATACTTCACTATCGGTCAAAGACGAACACAGGAAATATAAAAGAGGAAGTTAAGATGTTTACTTTTAAGGCGTTTTCACACTTTGTTCAATGTCTGCGTGTTTCTGTGTGTGTCTGTGTGTGTGTGTGTGTGTGTGTGGGTGTGTTTGTCTGTTTATCTCAGTGTGTGCATGGATGTGCGTCTGTGTGTGTGTGTGTGTGTGTGTGTGTGTGTGTGTGTGTGTGTGTGTGTGACGGTGTTGGTGTCACCTGTCTTCTTCCTGCTGCAGCAGATGGACACCATCACACCTGCAGAGATGCAGCACAGACAGAAGACCAGCAGGGGGCAATACTCTGAAAACAGACAGAGGGGGAGGCGGGGAGTGGAAGGAAGGAGGGGGGGAGGAAGGGGGGGGGGGAGGTGGTTGCAGGAGGATCTGTGGATAAAAAGAGTGAGTTAATAATGTGTTTCTATTTCAGGACTTCCAGAATCTGTGAGGTTTCTGAGGCTACATCTACATTGCTAAGTTTTGGTTTAAAAAGGAATATCTTCTGCCACGTTTCCCCCTCTCATTCCCCCTGCTCTGGTGTTTCCCCCTCTCATTCCCCCTGCTCTGGTGTTTCCCCCTCTCATTCCCCCAACTCTGCTGTTTCCCCCTCTCATTCCCCCAACTCTGCTGTTTCCCCCTCTCATTCCTCCTACTCTGGTGTTTCCCCCTCTCATTCCTCCTACTCTGGCGTTTCCCTCCTCTCATTCCCCCAACTCTGCTGTTTCCCCCTCTCATTCCTCCTACTCTGACGTTTCCCCCTCTCATTCCCCCTGCTCAGTCAGCCTGCTCTCTCCGGACAGCATCATCACGTCAGACTCCAGCGCACTGCAGCTGTAGACGCCTTTGTCAGACGGTTGGACACTGCTGATGGTGAACTCTTGTGGCAAATCTACTTTCGTCTCTTCTCCAATCACACGCTCTCTCAAGATAGACTGGACTTTGTAGCTTGACCTGCAGCGCAACGTGACATCATCTCCCGTCATCACCGGGAGAGCGGGGATCTCCAGGATCACATGATCTAAACAACAGAGACACGCTGAGCATGTTAGCATATGTTGGCATATGATAGCATGGTACAAGAAGTTGTTTTTTGTACCGGACACATGGATTCGGAGATTGCCGCTCTTCGTCCCAGCTCTGTCTTCACACCAGTAGATTCTGTCGTCTGCAGCTGGAGAGAGATCGGAGACGATGCAGGAGGAACCAGCGAACATCCCAAAGTCCTGTAGAGCTTCATCACGTGACTGAGTCTGTCCACCGTAACCATCGGCCCTCTTCAGCCTCCATCCAGCAGAGACCCGTCCTCCTGCACACCTCAGAGACACTCTCTCCCCTCGGAGGAACTGAGGACGGTTTGGACTGACATCCACAAACACTGCAGCACAGACAGACAGAGAGAGACACACACAGACACAGAGAGAGATAGAGAGGCAGAGAGACAGACAGGCAGAGAGACAGAGAGAGAGACACAGAGAGAAAGACAGACAGGAGAGAGACAGACAGACAGACACAGAGAGAGACAGACAGGCAGAGAGACAGAGAGAGAGACACAGAGAGAAAGACAGACAGGAGAGAGACAGACAGACAGAGAGAGAGACAGACCGGCAGAGAGACAGACAGACAGAGAGAGACAGACAGAGAGACCGACAGACAGTGTATGTATTACCAAAGAAACAGAGAGAGAGAGAGACAGACAGGCAGCTTTATGTATTATTAACCAATAGTAACAGAGGAGAGGCATATAGAAGCTTTTGCCTTTTCAGTCTGTTTACTGTTTGAGTTTACACTTTGATACTGTATGTTTATAATTTTATATTTTCATTATTATTTAGTGTCAGCTCACCTGCAGACACAGTCAGTCCAGACAGCAGCACACCTGCAACATATTATTATTAGGGCTGTCAATCAATTAAAAAAATGTAATCTAATTAATTACATACTCTGTGATTAATTAATCTAAATTAATCGCATACATAATTTTTGGCCGGTGCCTTAACCGATACTTTTTAAGAAAGTAAAAAAAAAGAAGAGTACTAAACAACAGTCGGCAACATTAAAGAACGGCTTGTTTATTGCTAGGCCATATGGTCAAAATTAAATGATTTAATAATAATGTAATAACTATAACAATAACCTTATTTCACTAGTAAATTGCTGTTGAATGAGAAAAACAACCACCAGATGGGAAAAGGGCATTAAACAACAACTTTGAATGCACCACGAGGCTGTAGTTTACCAGTTTCATTGAACGCACCGTCTGTGTTGTTTCTCCGACGGCAGCTGCAGATTGTTACATCCCGGTGTTGAATCCTCTACAGTAAAACACAGTCACACTTTACACCGTTTAGCGTTAGCTGTCAGCATTTTAACCGTGTTTAATCCAGCTACTAGCTAGCGGTAGGCTTACGTTAGCTGGTGTCGAGTATAGCGTTAACTAGCTAGCGGTAGGCTAACGTTAGCTGGTGTTGAGTATAGTGTTAACTAGCTAGCGGTAGGCTAACGTTAGCTGCTGTTGAGTATAGTGTTAACTAGCTAGCGGTAGGCTTATGTTAGCTGGTGTTGAGTATAGTGTTAACTAGCTAGCGGTAGGCTAACGTTAGCTGCTGTTGAGTATAGTGTTAACTAGCTAGCGGTAGGCTTATGTTAGCTGCTGTCGAGTATAGCGTTAACTAGCTAGCGGTAGGCTAACGTTAGCTGGTGTCGAGTATAGTGTTAACTAGCTAGCTGTAGGCTAACATTAGCTGCTGTTGAGTATAGTGTTAACTAGCGTCACGGGCAGCGGTGTTTGTGTTGCCTGTAACGTCTGTTTCAGAGCTCCAAGAGAAGCGCAGACATATCAGTGGCACCGAAATGAGGCGCCGAAATCCGCGTTGCTACTCGGTCTGGTAGATACAGGTCGTGAAGGCACCAGTGCCGTATTAGCACCGGATTTCGGTACCCAACCCTATTCAGGAAGAAGATTTTTATAATTAAATGTTCCAATTAATGATACAGGCAGCAGATTCTCGTCCCTCTCCTTCATTTTACAGTCCAATGGTGGCTAGAACGGCTCCGGGTTAAACGTCAATATGCAATGGATTAATGTAATGGATTATATTTTTTTTAACGCGTTATTTTTTCTCAGATTAATTAATCGAAATGAACGCGTTATTTTGACAGCGCTAAATATTATTAATATCAAAACTGTTAATGTGTTGATCAGGTTTCATGAAGACATTCATCTCTATGAAAAGGAGAAGAGACAGTAACAGTAAAGTTTCATAATAATTTGCGGGGACCTCATAATTTACACTGTTCCAATTAAAATAATGACTTATGGAAAGCAGCGGTTAGAGATCTAAAGTGTGATGAATGTTGTGCGTTTCTTACCGTCAGTGTTTTTTTTCTATGATCTTTATAAGTTATACAAAAAGCAACAAAATAAGTTATTAAAGTCGTCGATAAGCAATGATCGGTTTTATTTCCTGCCATCGAAACAGTGGAACGACTTCTTTATTGTTTCATAATCAACTGTTCCACTTTTATCATTTGAACATCAATATCTAATAACTTTGATTTTAACATATATAATCATATCTATATAAAATCCACAAAGAGACAAAACAACTAGCATGAAGAGACTAATAAGATGAAAACATGAACCTTGCTGCTTTCCCATCATTCAGGGATCTTTAATAACTTTTCAACCAAACACATACAATACATCTTTTTTGAAGTTCTGATGAAGTGGTGA